>NW_027096066.1:0-283141 GCF_040115645.1 Euwallacea fornicatus | reverse complement strand
TGACTTTTCAAACTTTGAAGCTCGATAACTTTGGCAAATGTGGACCAAATTTGTTAACCAAAGTGTCAAATTAATCAGCTCGACGAGATCTTTAAAATGACACAACAATTCATGATTGCATCTTGTTGAATTTCCAAGAAAAATAGTACTTTATGTGCTCAAACACACATATTTTGTGACTTTTCAAATTTTGAAGCTCGATAACTTTGGCAAATGTGGACCAAATTTGTTAACCAAAGTGTCAAAGTAATCACCTCAACGAGATTTTGAAGATGTCACAACACATCATGATTGCATCTTGTTGAATTTCCAAGAAAAATAGTACTTTATGTGCTCAAACACACAACTTTTGTGACTTTTCAAACTTTGAAGCTCGATAACTTTGGCAAATGTGGACCAAATTTGTTAACCAAAGTGTCAAATTAATCAGCTCGACGAGATTTTGAAGATGTCACAACACATCATGATTGCATCTTGTTGAATTTCCAAGAAAAATAGTACTTTATGTTCTCAAACACACAACTTTTGTGACTTTTCCAATTTTGAAGCTCGATAACTTTGGCAAATGAAGACCAAATTTGTTAAACAAAGTGTCAAATTAATCAGCTCGACGAGATTTTGAAGATGTCACAACACATCATGATTGCATCTTGTTGAATTTCCAAGAAAAATAGTACTTTATGTGCTCAAACACACAACTTTTGTGACTTTTCCAATTTTGAAGCTCGATAGCTTCGGCAAATGAAGACCAAATTTGTTAACCAAAGTGTCAAAGTAATCACCTCAACGAGATTTTGAAGATGTCACAACACATCATGATTGCATCTTGTTGAATTTCCACGAAAAATAGTACTTTATGTGCTCAAACACACAACTTTTGTGACTTTTCCAATTTTGAAGCTCGATAACTTTGGCAAATGTGGACCAAATTTGTTAACCAAAGTGTCAAAGTAATCACCTCAACGAGATTTTGAAGATGTCACAACACATCATGATTACATCTTGTTGAACTTCCAGGAAAAATAGTACTTTATGTGCTCAAACACACATATTTTGTGACTTTTCAAACTTTGAAGCTCGATAACTTTGGCAAATGTGGACCAAATTTGTTAACCAAAGTGTCAAAGTAATCACCTCAACGAGATTTTGAAGATGTCACAACACATCATGATTACATCTTGTTGAACTTCCAGGAAAAATAGTACTTTATGTGCTCAAACACACATATTTTGTGACTTTTCAAACTTTGAAGCTCGATAACTTTGGCAAATGTGGACCAAATTTGTTAACCAAAGTGTCAAAGTAATCACCTCAACGAGATTTTGAAGATGTCACAACACATCATGATTACATCTTGTTGAACTTCCAGGAAAAATAGTACTTTATGTGCTCAAACACACATATTTTGTGACTTTTCAAACTTTGAAGCTCGATAACTTTGGCAAATGTGGACCAAATTTGTTAACCAAAGTGTCAAAGTAATCACCTCAACGAGATTTTGAAGATGTCACAACACATCATGATTGCATCTTGTTGAATTTCCACGAAAAATAGTACTTTATGTGCTCAAACACACAACTTTTGTGACTTTTCCAATTTTGAAGCTCGATAACTTTGGCAAATGTGGACCAAATTTGTTAACCAAAGTGTCAAAGTAATCACCTCAACGAGATTTTGAAGATGTCACAACACATCATGATTACATCTTGTTGAACTTCCAGGAAAAATAGTACTTTATGTGCTCAAACACACATATTTTGTGACTTTTCAAACTTTGAAGCTCGATAACTTTGGCAAATGTGGACCAAATTTGTTAACCAAAGTGTCAAAGTAATCACCTCAACGAGATTTTGAAGATGTCACAACACATCATGATTACATCTTGTTGAACTTCCAGGAAAAATAGTACTTTATGTGCTCAAACACACATATTTTGTGACTTTTCAAACTTTGAAGCTCGATAACTTTGGCAAATGTGGACCAAATTTGTTAACCAAAGTGTCAAAGTAATCACCTCAACGAGATTTTGAAGATGTCACAACACATCATGATTGCATCTTGTTGAATTTCCACGAAAAATAGTACTTTATGTGCTCAAACACACAACTTTTGTGACTTTTCCAATTTTGAAGCTCGATAACTTTGGCAAATGTGGACCAAATTTGTTAACCAAAGTGTCAAAGTAATCACCTCAACGAGATTTTGAAGATGTCACAACACATCATGATTGCATCTTGTTGAATTTCCAAGAAAAATAGTACTTTATGTGCTCAAACACACAACTTTTGTGACTTTTCCAATTTTGAAGCTCGATAACTTTGGCAAATGTGGACCAAATTAGTTAACCAAAGTGTCAAAGTAATCACCTCAACGAGATTTTGAAGATGTCACAACACATCATGATTACATCTTGTTGAACTTCCAGGAAAAATAGTACTTTATGTGCTCAAACACACATATTTTGTGACTTTTCAAACTTTGAAGCTCGATAACTTTGGCAAATGTGGACCAAATTTGTTAACCAAAGTGTCAAATTAATCAGCTCGACGAGATCTTTAAAATGACACAACAATTCATGATTGCATCTTGTTGAATTTCCAAGAAAAATAGTACTTTATGTGCTCAAACACACATATTTTGTGACTTTTCAAACTTTGAAGCTCGATAACTTTGGCAAATGTGGACCAAATTTGTTAACCAAAGTGTCAAATTAATCAGCTCGACGAGATTTTGAAGATGTCACAACACATCATGATTGCATCTTGTTGAATTTCCAAGAAAAATAGTACTTTATGTGCTCAAACACACAACTTTTGTGACTTTTCAAATTTTGAAGCTCGATAACTTTGGCAAATGTGGACCAAATTTGTTAACCAAAGTGTCAAAGTAATCACCTCAACGAGATTTTGAAGATGTCACAACACATCATGATTACATCTTGTTGAACTTCCAGGAAAAATAGTACTTTATGTGCTCAAACACACATATTTTGTGACTTTTCAAACTTTGAAGCTCGATAACTTTGGCAAATGTGGACCAAATTTGTTAACCAAAGTGTCAAAGTAATCTCCTCAACGAGATTTTGAAGATGTCACAACACATCATGATTACATCTTGTTGAATTTCCAAGAAAAATAGTACTTTATGTGCTCAAACACACAACTTTTGTGACTTCCAATTTTGAAGCTCGATAACTTTGGCAAATGAAGACCAAATTTGTTAAACAAAGTGTCAAATTAATCAGCTCGACGAGATTTTGAAGATGTCACAACACATCATGATTGCATCTTGTTGAATTTCCAAGAAAAATAGTACTTTATGTGCTCAAACACACAACTTTTGTGACTTTTCAAATTTTGAAGCTCGATAGCTTCGGCAAATGAAGACCAAATTTGTTAAACAAAGTGTCAAATTAATCAGCTCGACGAGATCTTTAAAATGACACAACAATTCGTGATTGCATCTTGTTGAATTTCCAAGAAAAATAGTACTTTATGTGCTCAAACACACAACTTTTGTGACTTTTCCAATTTTGAAGCTCGATAACTTTGGCAAATGAAGACCAAATTTGTTAAACAAAGTGTCAAATTAATCAGCTCGACGAGATTTTGAAGATGTCACAACACATCATGATTGCATCTTGTTGAATTTCCAAGAAAAATAGTACTTTATGTGCTCAAACACACATATTTTGTGACTTTTCAAATTTTGAAGCTCGATAACTTTGGCAAATGAAGACCAAATTTGTTAAACAAAGTGTCAAATTAATCAGCTCGACGAGATTTTGAAGATGTCACAACACATCATGATTGCATCTTGTTGAATTTCCAAGAAAAATAGTACTTTATGTGCTCAAACACACAACTTTTGTGACTTTTCAAACTTTGAAGCTCGATAACTTTGGCAAATGTGGACCAAATTTGTTAACCAAAGTGTCAAAGTAATCACCTCAACGAGATTTTGAAGATGTCACAACACATCATGATTACATCTTGTTGAACTTCCAGGAAAAATAGTACTTTATGTGCTCAAACACACATATTTTGTGACTTTTCAAACTTTGAAGCTCGATAACTTTGGCAAATGTGGACCAAATTTGTTAACCAAAGTGTCAAAGTAATCACCTCAACGAGATTTTGAAGATGTCACAACACATCATGATTACATCTTGTTGAACTTCCAGGAAAAATAGTACTTTATGTGCTCAAACACACATATTTTGTGACTTTTCAAACTTTGAAGCTCGATAACTTTGGCAAATGTGGACCAAATTTGTTAACCAAAGTGTCAAAGTAATCACCTCAACGAGATTTTGAAGATGTCACAACACATCATGATTGCATCTTGTTGAATTTCCACGAAAAATAGTACTTTATGTGCTCAAACACACAACTTTTGTGACTTTTCCAATTTTGAAGCTCGATAACTTTGGCAAATGTGGACCAAATTTGTTAACCAAAGTGTCAAAGTAATCACCTCAACGAGATTTTGAAGATGTCACAACACATCATGATTGCATCTTGTTGAATTTCCAAGAAAAATAGTACTTTATGTGCTCAAACACACAACTTTTGTGACTTTTCCAATTTTGAAGCTCGATAACTTTGGCAAATGTGGACCAAATTAGTTAACCAAAGTGTCAAAGTAATCACCTCAACGAGATTTTGAAGATGTCACAACACATCATGATTACATCTTGTTGAACTTCCAGGAAAAATAGTACTTTATGTGCTCAAACACACATATTTTGTGACTTTTCAAACTTTGAAGCTCGATAACTTTGGCAAATGTGGACCAAATTTGTTAACCAAAGTGTCAAATTAATCAGCTCGACGAGATCTTTAAAATGACACAACAATTCATGATTGCATCTTGTTGAATTTCCAAGAAAAATAGTACTTTATGTGCTCAAACACACATATTTTGTGACTTTTCAAATTTTGAAGCTCGATAACTTTGGCAAATGTGGACCAAATTTGTTAACCAAAGTGTCAAAGTAATCACCTCAACGAGATTTTGAAGATGTCACAACACATCATGATTGCATCTTGTTGAATTTCCAAGAAAAATAGTACTTTATGTGCTCAAACACACAACTTTTGTGACTTTTCAAACTTTGAAGCTCGATAACTTTGGCAAATGTGGACCAAATTTGTTAACCAAAGTGTCAAATTAATCAGCTCGACGAGATTTTGAAGATGTCACAACACATCATGATTGCATCTTGTTGAATTTCCAAGAAAAATAGTACTTTATGTTCTCAAACACACAACTTTTGTGACTTTTCCAATTTTGAAGCTCGATAACTTTGGCAAATGAAGACCAAATTTGTTAAACAAAGTGTCAAATTAATCAGCTCGACGAGATTTTGAAGATGTCACAACACATCATGATTGCATCTTGTTGAATTTCCAAGAAAAATAGTACTTTATGTGCTCAAACACACAACTTTTGTGACTTTTCCAATTTTGAAGCTCGATAGCTTCGGCAAATGAAGACCAAATTTGTTAACCAAAGTGTCAAAGTAATCACCTCAACGAGATTTTGAAGATGTCACAACACATCATGATTGCATCTTGTTGAATTTCCACGAAAAATAGTACTTTATGTGCTCAAACACACAACTTTTGTGACTTTTCCAATTTTGAAGCTCGATAACTTTGGCAAATGTGGACCAAATTTGTTAACCAAAGTGTCAAAGTAATCACCTCAACGAGATTTTGAAGATGTCACAACACATCATGATTACATCTTGTTGAACTTCCAGGAAAAATAGTACTTTATGTGCTCAAACACACATATTTTGTGACTTTTCAAACTTTGAAGCTCGATAACTTTGGCAAATGTGGACCAAATTTGTTAACCAAAGTGTCAAAGTAATCACCTCAACGAGATTTTGAAGATGTCACAACACATCATGATTACATCTTGTTGAACTTCCAGGAAAAATAGTACTTTATGTGCTCAAACACACATATTTTGTGACTTTTCAAACTTTGAAGCTCGATAACTTTGGCAAATGTGGACCAAATTTGTTAACCAAAGTGTCAAAGTAATCACCTCAACGAGATTTTGAAGATGTCACAACACATCATGATTACATCTTGTTGAACTTCCAGGAAAAATAGTACTTTATGTGCTCAAACACACATATTTTGTGACTTTTCAAACTTTGAAGCTCGATAACTTTGGCAAATGTGGACCAAATTTGTTAACCAAAGTGTCAAAGTAATCACCTCAACGAGATTTTGAAGATGTCACAACACATCATGATTGCATCTTGTTGAATTTCCACGAAAAATAGTACTTTATGTGCTCAAACACACAACTTTTGTGACTTTTCCAATTTTGAAGCTCGATAACTTTGGCAAATGTGGACCAAATTTGTTAACCAAAGTGTCAAAGTAATCACCTCAACGAGATTTTGAAGATGTCACAACACATCATGATTACATCTTGTTGAACTTCCAGGAAAAATAGTACTTTATGTGCTCAAACACACATATTTTGTGACTTTTCAAACTTTGAAGCTCGATAACTTTGGCAAATGTGGACCAAATTTGTTAACCAAAGTGTCAAATTAATCAGCTCGACGAGATTTTGAAGATGTCACAACACATCATGATTGCATCTTGTTGAATTTCCAAGAAAAATAGTACTTTATGTTCTCAAACACACAACTTTTGTGACTTTTCCAATTTTGAAGCTCGATAACTTTGGCAAATGAAGACCAAATTTGTTAAACAAAGTGTCAAATTAATCAGCTCGACGAGATTTTGAAGATGTCACAACACATCATGATTGCATCTTGTTGAATTTCCAAGAAAAATAGTACTTTATGTTCTCAAACACACAACTTTTGTGACTTTTCCAATTTTGAAGCTCGATAACTTTGGCAAATGAAGACCAAATTTGTTAAACAAAGTGTCAAATTAATCAGCTCGACGAGATTTTGAAGATGTCACAACACATCATGATTGCATCTTGTTGAATTTCCAAGAAAAATAGTACTTTATGTGCTCAAACACACAACTTTTGTGACTTTTCCAATTTTGAAGCTCGATAGCTTCGGCAAATGAAGACCAAATTTGTTAACCAAAGTGTCAAATTAATCAGATCGACGAGATCTTTAAAATGACACAACAATTCATGATTGCATCTTGTTGAATTTCCAAGAAAAATAGTACTTTATGTGCTCAAACACACAACTTTTGTGACTTTTCAAATTTTGAAGCTCGATAACTTTGGCAAATGTGGACCAAATTTGTTAACCAAAGTGTCAAAGTAATCACCTCAACGAGATTTTGAAGATGTCACAACACATCATGATTACATCTTGTTGAACTTCCAGGAAAAATAGTACTTTATGTGCTCAAACACACATATTTTGTGACTTTTCAAACTTTGAAGCTCGATAACTTTGGCAAATGTGGACCAAATTTGTTAACCAAAGTGTCAAAGTAATCACCTCAACGAGATTTTGAAGATGTCTCAACACATCATGATTGCATCTTGTTGAATTTCCAAGAAAAATAGTACTTTATGTGCTCAAACACACAACTTTTGTGACTTTTCAAACTTTGAAGCTCGATAACTTTGGCAAATGTGGACCAAATTTGTTAACCAAAGTGTCAAAGTAATCACCTCAACGAGATGTTGAAGATGTCACAACACATCATGATTACATCTTGTTGAACTTCCAGGAAAAATAGTACTTTATGTGCTCAAACACACATATTTTGTGACTTTTCAAACTTTGAAGCTCGATAACTTTGGCAAATGTGGACCAAATTTGTTAACCAAAGTGTCAAATTAATCAGCTCGACGAGATTTTGAAGATGTCACAACACATCATGATTGCATCTTGTTGAATTTCCAAGAAAAATAGTACTTTATGTTCTCAAACACACAACTTTTGTGACTTTTCCAATTTTGAAGCTCGATAACTTTGGCAAATGAAGACCAAATTTGTTAAACAAAGTGTCAAATTAATCAGCTCGACGAGATTTTGAAGATGTCACAACACATCATGATTGCATCTTGTTGAATTTCCAAGAAAAATAGTACTTTATGTGCTCAAACACACAACTTTTGTGACTTTTCCAATTTTGAAGCTCGATAGCTTCGGCAAATGAAGACCAAATTTGTTAACCAAAGTGTCAAAGTAATCACCTCAACGAGATTTTGAAGATGTCACAACACATCATGATTGCATCTTGTTGAATTTCCACGAAAAATAGTACTTTATGTGCTCAAACACACAACTTTTGTGACTTTTCCAATTTTGAAGCTCGATAACTTTGGCAAATGTGGACCAAATTTGTTAACCAAAGTGTCAAAGTAATCACCTCAACGAGATTTTGAAGATGTCACAACACATCATGATTACATCTTGTTGAACTTCCAGGAAAAATAGTACTTTATGTGCTCAAACACACATATTTTGTGACTTTTCAAACTTTGAAGCTCGATAACTTTGGCAAATGTGGACCAAATTTGTTAACCAAAGTGTCAAAGTAATCACCTCAACGAGATTTTGAAGATGTCACAACACATCATGATTACATCTTGTTGAACTTCCAGGAAAAATAGTACTTTATGTGCTCAAACACACATATTTTGTGACTTTTCAAACTTTGAAGCTCGATAACTTTGGCAAATGTGGACCAAATTTGTTAACCAAAGTGTCAAAGTAATCACCTCAACGAGATTTTGAAGATGTCACAACACATCATGATTACATCTTGTTGAACTTCCAGGAAAAATAGTACTTTATGTGCTCAAACACACATATTTTGTGACTTTTCAAACTTTGAAGCTCGATAACTTTGGCAAATGTGGACCAAATTTGTTAACCAAAGTGTCAAAGTAATCACCTCAACGAGATTTTGAAGATGTCACAACACATCATGATTGCATCTTGTTGAATTTCCAAGAAAAATAGTACTTTATGTGCTCAAACACACAACTTTTGTGACTTTTCAAACTTTGAAGCTCGATAACTTTGGCAAATGTGGACCAAATTTGTTAACCAAAGTGTCAAATTAATCAGCTCGACGAGATTTTGAAGATGTCACAACACATCATGATTGCATCTTGTTGAATTTCCAAGAAAAATAGTACTTTATGTTCTCAAACACACAACTTTTGTGACTTTTCCAATTTTGAAGCTCGATAACTTTGGCAAATGAAGACCAAATTTGTTAAACAAAGTGTCAAATTAATCAGCTCGACGAGATTTTGAAGATGTCACAACACATCATGATTGCATCTTGTTGAATTTCCAAGAAAAATAGTACTTTATGTGCTCAAACACACAACTTTTGTGACTTTTCCAATTTTGAAGCTCGATAGCTTCGGCAAATGAAGACCAAATTTGTTAACCAAAGTGTCAAAGTAATCACCTCAACGAGATTTTGAAGATGTCACAACACATCATGATTGCATCTTGTTGAATTTCCACGAAAAATAGTACTTTATGTGCTCAAACACACAACTTTTGTGACTTTTCCAATTTTGAAGCTCGATAACTTTGGCAAATGTGGACCAAATTTGTTAACCAAAGTGTCAAAGTAATCACCTCAACGAGATTTTGAAGATGTCACAACACATCATGATTACATCTTGTTGAACTTCCAGGAAAAATAGTACTTTATGTGCTCAAACACACATATTTTGTGACTTTTCAAACTTTGAAGCTCGATAACTTTGGCAAATGTGGACCAAATTTGTTAACCAAAGTGTCAAAGTAATCACCTCAACGAGATTTTGAAGATGTCACAACACATCATGATTACATCTTGTTGAACTTCCAGGAAAAATAGTACTTTATGTGCTCAAACACACATATTTTGTGACTTTTCAAACTTTGAAGCTCGATAACTTTGGCAAATGTGGACCAAATTTGTTAACCAAAGTGTCAAAGTAATCACCTCAACGAGATTTTGAAGATGTCACAACACATCATGATTACATCTTGTTGAACTTCCAGGAAAAATAGTACTTTATGTGCTCAAACACACATATTTTGTGACTTTTCAAACTTTGAAGCTCGATAACTTTGGCAAATGTGGACCAAATTTGTTAACCAAAGTGTCAAAGTAATCACCTCAACGAGATTTTGAAGATGTCACAACACATCATGATTGCATCTTGTTGAATTTCCACGAAAAATAGTACTTTATGTGCTCAAACACACAACTTTTGTGACTTTTCCAATTTTGAAGCTCGATAACTTTGGCAAATGTGGACCAAATTTGTTAACCAAAGTGTCAAAGTAATCACCTCAACGAGATTTTGAAGATGTCACAACACATCATGATTACATCTTGTTGAACTTCCAGGAAAAATAGTACTTTATGTGCTCAAACACACATATTTTGTGACTTTTCAAACTTTGAAGCTCGATAACTTTGGCAAATGTGGACCAAATTTGTTAACCAAAGTGTCAAATTAATCAGCTCGACGAGATTTTGAAGATGTCACAACACATCATGATTGCATCTTGTTGAATTTCCAAGAAAAATAGTACTTTATGTTCTCAAACACACAACTTTTGTGACTTTTCCAATTTTGAAGCTCGATAACTTTGGCAAATGAAGACCAAATTTGTTAAACAAAGTGTCAAATTAATCAGCTCGACGAGATTTTGAAGATGTCACAACACATCATGATTGCATCTTGTTGAATTTCCAAGAAAAATAGTACTTTATGTTCTCAAACACACAACTTTTGTGACTTTTCCAATTTTGAAGCTCGATAACTTTGGCAAATGAAGACCAAATTTGTTAAACAAAGTGTCAAATTAATCAGCTCGACGAGATTTTGAAGATGTCACAACACATCATGATTGCATCTTGTTGAATTTCCAAGAAAAATAGTACTTTATGTGCTCAAACACACAACTTTTGTGACTTTTCCAATTTTGAAGCTCGATAGCTTCGGCAAATGAAGACCAAATTTGTTAACCAAAGTGTCAAATTAATCAGATCGACGAGATCTTTAAAATGACACAACAATTCATGATTGCATCTTGTTGAATTTCCAAGAAAAATAGTACTTTATGTGCTCAAACACACAACTTTTGTGACTTTTCAAATTTTGAAGCTCGATAACTTTGGCAAATGTGGACCAAATTTGTTAACCAAAGTGTCAAAGTAATCACCTCAACGAGATTTTGAAGATGTCACAACACATCATGATTACATCTTGTTGAACTTCCAGGAAAAATAGTACTTTATGTGCTCAAACACACATATTTTGTGACTTTTCAAACTTTGAAGCTCGATAACTTTGGCAAATGTGGACCAAATTTGTTAACCAAAGTGTCAAAGTAATCACCTCAACGAGATTTTGAAGATGTCACAACACATCATGATTGCATCTTGTTGAATTTCCAAGAAAAATAGTACTTTATGTGCTCAAACACACAACTTTTGTGACTTTTCAAACTTTGAAGCTCGATAACTTTGGCAAATGTGGACCAAATTTGTTAACCAAAGTGTCAAAGTAATCACCTCAACGAGATGTTGAAGATGTCACAACACATCATGATTACATCTTGTTGAACTTCCAGGAAAAATAGTACTTTATGTGCTCAAACACACATATTTTGTGACTTTTCAAACTTTGAAGCTCGATAACTTTGGCAAATGTGGACCAAATTTGTTAACCAAAGTGTCAAATTAATCAGCTCGACGAGATTTTGAAGATGTCACAACACATCATGATTGCATCTTGTTGAATTTCCAAGAAAAATAGTACTTTATGTTCTCAAACACACAACTTTTGTGACTTTTCCAATTTTGAAGCTCGATAACTTTGGCAAATGAAAACCAAATTTGTTAAACAAAGTGTCAAATTAATCAGCTCGACGAGATTTTGAAGATGTCACAACACATCATGATTGCATCTTGTTGAATTTCCAAGAAAAATAGTACTTTATGTGCTCAAACACACAACTTTTGTGACTTTTCCAATTTTGAAGCTCGATAGCTTCGGCAAATGAAGACCAAATTTGTTAACCAAAGTGTCAAAGTAATCACCTCAACGAGATTTTGAAGATGTCACAACACATCATGATTGCATCTTGTTGAATTTCCACGAAAAATAGTACTTTATGTGCTCAAACACACAACTTTTGTGACTTTTCCAATTTTGAAGCTCGATAACTTTGGCAAATGTGGACCAAATTTGTTAACCAAAGTGTCAAAGTAATCACCTCAACGAGATTTTGAAGATGTCACAACACATCATGATTACATCTTGTTGAACTTCCAGGAAAAATAGTACTTTATGTGCTCAAACACACAACTTTTGTGACTTTTCCAATTTTGAAGCTCGATAACTTTGGCAAATGTGGACCAAATTTGTTAACCAAAGTGTCAAAGTAATCACCTCAACGAGATTTTGAAGATGTCACAACACATCATGATTACATCTTGTTGAACTTCCAGGAAAAATAGTACTTTATGTGCTCAAACACACATATTTTGTGACTTTTCAAACTTTGAAGCTCGATAACTTTGGCAAATGTGGACCAAATTTGTTAACCAAAGTGTCAAAGTAATCACCTCAACGAGATTTTGAAGATGTCACAACACATCATGATTACATCTTGTTGAACTTCCAGGAAAAATAGTACTTTATGTGCTCAAACACACATATTTTGTGACTTTTCAAACTTTGAAGCTCGATAACTTTGGCAAATGTGGACCAAATTTGTTAACCAAAGTGTCAAAGTAATCACCTCAACGAGATTTTGAAGATGTCACAACACATCATGATTACATCTTGTTGAACTTCCAGGAAAAATAGTACTTTATGTGCTCAAACACACATATTTTGTGACTTTTCAAACTTTGAAGCTCGATAACTTTGGCAAATGTGGACCAAATTTGTTAACCAAAGTGTCAAAGTAATCACCTCAACGAGATTTTGAAGATGTCACAACACATCATGATTGCATCTTGTTGAATTTCCACGAAAAATAGTACTTTATGTGCTCAAACACACAACTTTTGTGACTTTTCCAATTTTGAAGCTCGATAACTTTGGCAAATGTGGACCAAATTTGTTAACCAAAGTGTCAAAGTAATCACCTCAACGAGATTTTGAAGATGTCACAACACATCATGATTGCATCTTGTTGAATTTCCAAGAAAAATAGTACTTTATGTGCTCAAACACACAACTTTTGTGACTTTTCCAATTTTGAAGCTCGATAACTTTGGCAAATGTGGACCAAATTTGTTAACCAAAGTGTCAAAGTAATCACCTCAACGAGATTTTGAAGATGTCACAACACATCATGATTACATCTTGTTGAACTTCCAGGAAAAATAGTACTTTATGTGCTCAAACACACATATTTTGTGACTTTTCAAACTTTGAAGCTCGATAACTTTGGCAAATGTGGACCAAATTTGTTAACCAAAGTGTCAAATTAATCAGCTCGACGAGATCTTTAAAATGACACAACAATTCATGATTGCATCTTGTTGAATTTCCAAGAAAAATAGTACTTTATGTGCTCAAACACACATATTTTGTGACTTTTCAAATTTTGAAGCTCGATAACTTTGGCAAATGTGGACCAAATTTGTTAACCAAAGTGTCAAAGTAATCACCTCAACGAGATTTTGAAGATGTCACAACACATCATGATTGCATCTTGTTGAATTTCCAAGAAAAATAGTACTTTATGTGCTCAAACACACAACTTTTGTGACTTTTCCAATTTTGAAGCTCGATAACTTTGGCAAATGAAGACCAAATTTGTTAAACAAAGTGTCAAATTAATCAGCTCGACGAGATTTTGAAGATGTCACAACACATCATGATTGCATCTTGTTGAATTTCCAAGAAAAATAGTACTTTATGTGCTCAAACACACAACTTTTGTGACTTTTCCAATTTTGAAGCTCGATAGCTTCGGCAAATGAAGACCAAATTTGTTAACCAAAGTGTCAAATTAATCAGATCGACGAGATCTTTAAAATGACACAACAATTCATGATTGCATCTTGTTGAATTTCCAAGAAAAATAGTACTTTATGTGCTCAAACACACAACTTTTGTGACTTTTCAAATTTTGAAGCTCGATAACTTTGGCAAATGTGGACCAAATTTGTTTACCAAAGTGTCAAAGTAATCACCTCAACGAGATTTTGAAGATGTCACAACACATCATGATTACATCTTGTTGAACTTCCAGGAAAAATAGTACTTTATGTGCTCAAACACACAACTTTTGTGACTTTTCAAACTTTGAAGCTCGATAACTTTGGCAAATGTGGACCAAATTTGTTAACCAAAGTGTCAAAGTAATCACCTCAACGAGATTTTGAAGATGTCACAACACATCATGATTGCATCTTGTTGAATTTCCAAGAAAAATAGTACTTTATGTGCTCAAACACACAACTTTTGTGACTTTTCAAATTTTGAAGCTCGATAGCTTCGGCAAATGAAGACCAAATTTGTTAAACAAAGTGTCAAATTAATCAGCTCGACGAGATCTTTAAAATGACACAACAATTCGTGATTGCATCTTGTTGAATTTCCAAGAAAAATAGTACTTTATGTGCTCAAACACACAACTTTTGTGACTTTTCCAATTTTGAAGCTCGATAACTTTGGCAAATGAAGACCAAATTTGTTAAACAAAGTGTCAAATTAATCAGCTCGACGAGATTTTGAAGATGTCACAACACATCATGATTGCATCTTGTTGAATTTCCAAGAAAAATAGTACTTTATGTGCTCAAACACACATATTTTGTGACTTTTCAAATTTTGAAGCTCGATAACTTTGGCAAATGAAGACCAAATTTGTTAAACAAAGTGTCAAATTAATCAGCTCGACGAGATTTTGAAGATGTCACAACACATCATGATTGCATCTTGTTGAATTTCCAAGAAAAATAGTACTTTATGTGCTCAAACACACAACTTTTGTGACTTTTCAAACTTTGAAGCTCGATAACTTTGGCAAATGTGGACCAAATTTGTTAACCAAAGTGTCAAAGTAATCACCTCAACGAGATTTTGAAGATGTCACAACACATCATGATTACATCTTGTTGAACTTCCAGGAAAAATAGTACTTTATGTGCTCAAACACACATATTTTGTGACTTTTCAAACTTTGAAGCTCGATAACTTTGGCAAATGTGGACCAAATTTGTTAACCAAAGTGTCAAAGTAATCACCTCAACGAGATTTTGAAGATGTCACAACACATCATGATTACATCTTGTTGAACTTCCAGGAAAAATAGTACTTTATGTGCTCAAACACACAACTTTTGTGACTTTTCAAACTTTGAAGCTCGATAACTTTGGCAAATGTGGACCAAATTTGTTAACCAAAGTGTCAAAGTAATCACCTCAACGAGATTTTGAAGATGTCACAACACATCATGATTACATCTTGTTGAACTTCCAGGAAAAATAGTACTTTATGTGCTCAAACACACATATTTTGTGACTTTTCAAACTTTGAAGCTCGATAACTTTGGCAAATGTGGACCAAATTTGTTAACCAAAGTGTCAAAGTAATCACCTCAACGAGATTTTGAAGATGTCACAACACATCATGATTACATCTTGTTGAACTTCCAGGAAAAATAGTACTTTATGTGCTCAAACACACATATTTTGTGACTTTTCAAACTTTGAAGCTCGATAACTTTGGCAAATGTGGACCAAATTTGTTAACCAAAGTGTCAAAGTAATCACCTCAACGAGATTTTGAAGATGTCACAACACATCATGATTGCATCTTGTTGAATTTCCAAGAAAAATAGTACTTTATGTGCTCAAACACACAACTTTTGTGACTTTTCCAATTTTGAAGCTCGATAACTTTGGCAAATGAAGACCAAATTTGTTAAACAAAGTGTCAAATTAATCAGCTCGACGAGATTTTGAAGATGTCACAACACATCATGATTGCATCTTGTTGAATTTCCAAGAAAAATAGTACTTTATGTGCTCAAACACACAACTTTTGTGACTTTTCCAATTTTGAAGCTCGATAGCTTCGGCAAATGAAGACCAAATTTGTTAACCAAAGTGTCAAATTAATCAGATCGACGAGATCTTTAAAATGACACAACAATTCATGATTGCATCTTGTTGAATTTCCAAGAAAAATAGTACTTTATGTGCTCAAACACACAACTTTTGTGACTTTTCAAATTTTGAAGCTCGATAACTTTGGCAAATGTGGACCAAATTTGTTTACCAAAGTGTCAAAGTAATCACCTCAACGAGATTTTGAAGATGTCACAACACATCATGATTACATCTTGTTGAACTTCCAGGAAAAATAGTACTTTATGTGCTCAAACACACATATTTTGTGACTTTTCAAACTTTGAAGCTCGATAACTTTGGCAAATGTGGACCAAATTTGTTAACCAAAGTGTCAAAGTAATCACCTCAACGAGATTTTGAAGATGTCACAACACATCATGATTGCATCTTGTTGAATTTCCAAGAAAAATAGTACTTTATGTGCTCAAACACACAACTTTTGTGACTTTTCAAATTTTGAAGCTCGATAGCTTCGGCAAATGAAGACCAAATTTGTTAAACAAAGTGTCAAATTAATCAGCTCGACGAGATCTTTAAAATGACACAACAATTCGTGATTGCATCTTGTTGAATTTCCAAGAAAAATAGTACTTTATGTGCTCAAACACACAACTTTTGTGACTTTTCCAATTTTGAAGCTCGATAACTTTGGCAAATGAAGACCAAATTTGTTAAACAAAGTGTCAAATTAATCAGCTCGACGAGATTTTGAAGATGTCACAACACATCATGATTGCATCTTGTTGAATTTCCAAGAAAAATAGTACTTTATGTGCTCAAACACACATATTTTGTGACTTTTCAAATTTTGAAGCTCGATAACTTTGGCAAATGAAGACCAAATTTGTTAAACAAAGTGTCAAATTAATCAGCTCGACGAGATTTTGAAGATGTCACAACACATCATGATTGCATCTTGTTGAATTTCCAAGAAAAATAGTACTTTATGTGCTCAAACACACAACTTTTGTGACTTTTCAAACTTTGAAGCTCGATAACTTTGGCAAATGTGGACCAAATTTGTTAACCAAAGTGTCAAAGTAATCACCTCAACGAGATTTTGAAGATGTCACAACACATCATGATTACATCTTGTTGAACTTCCAGGAAAAATAGTACTTTATGTGCTCAAACACACATATTTTGTGACTTTTCAAACTTTGAAGCTCGATAACTTTGGCAAATGTGGACCAAATTTGTTAACCAAAGTGTCAAAGTAATCACCTCAACGAGATTTTGAAGATGTCACAACACATCATGATTACATCTTGTTGAACTTCCAGGAAAAATAGTACTTTATGTGCTCAAACACACAACTTTTGTGACTTTTCAAACTTTGAAGCTCGATAACTTTGGCAAATGTGGACCAAATTTGTTAACCAAAGTGTCAAAGTAATCACCTCAACGAGATTTTGAAGATGTCACAACACATCATGATTACATCTTGTTGAACTTCCAGGAAAAATAGTACTTTATGTGCTCAAACACACATATTTTGTGACTTTTCAAACTTTGAAGCTCGATAACTTTGGCAAATGTGGACCAAATTTGTTAACCAAAGTGTCAAAGTAATCACCTCAACGAGATTTTGAAGATGTCACAACACATCATGATTACATCTTGTTGAACTTCCAGGAAAAATAGTACTTTATGTGCTCAAACACACATATTTTGTGACTTTTCAAACTTTGAAGCTCGATAACTTTGGCAAATGTGGACCAAATTTGTTAACCAAAGTGTCAAAGTAATCACCTCAACGAGATTTTGAAGATGTCACAACACATCATGATTGCATCTTGTTGAATTTCCACGAAAAATAGTACTTTATGTGCTCAAACACACAACTTTTGTGACTTTTCCAATTTTGAAGCTCGATAACTTTGGCAAATGTGGACCAAATTTGTTAACCAAAGTGTCAAAGTAATCACCTCAACGAGATTTTGAAGATGTCACAACACATCATGATTGCATCTTGTTGAATTTCCAAGAAAAATAGTACTTTATGTGCTCAAACACACAACTTTTGTGACTTTTCCAATTTTGAAGCTCGATAACTTTGGCAAATGTGGACCAAATTAGTTAACCAAAGTGTCAAAGTAATCACCTCAACGAGATTTTGAAGATGTCACAACACATCATGATTACATCTTGTTGAACTTCCAGGAAAAATAGTACTTTATGTGCTCAAACACACATATTTTGTGACTTTTCAAACTTTGAAGCTCGATAACTTTGGCAAATGTGGACCAAATTTGTTAACCAAAGTGTCAAAGTAATCACCTCAACGAGATTTTGAAGATGTCACAACACATCATGATTGCATCTTGTTGAATTTCCAAGAAAAATAGTACTTTATGTTCTCAAACACACAACTTTTGTGACTTTTCCAATTTTGAAGCTCGATAACTTTGGCAAATGAAGACCAAATTTGTTAAACAAAGTGTCAAATTAATCAGCTCGACGAGATTTTGAAGATGTCACAACACATCATGATTACATCTTGTTGAACTTCCAGGAAAAATAGTACTTTATGTGCTCAAACACACAACTTTTGTGACTTTTCCAATTTTGAAGCTCGATAGCTTCGGCAAATGAAGACCAAATTTGTTAACCAAAGTGTCAAAGTAATCACCTCAACGAGATTTTGAAGATGTCACAACACATCATGATTACATCTTGTTGAACTTCCAGGAAAAATAGTACTTTATGTGCTCAAACACACATATTTTGTGACTTTTCAAACTTTGAAGCTCGATAACTTTGGCAAATGTGGACCAAATTTGTTAACCAAAGTGTCAAAGTAATCACCTCAACGAGATTTTGAAGATGTCACAACACATCATGATTGCATCTTGTTGAATTTCCACGAAAAATAGTACTTTATGTGCTCAAACACACAACTTTTGTGACTTTTCCAATTTTGAAGCTCGATAACTTTGGCAAATGTGGACCAAATTTGTTAACCAAAGTGTAAAAGTAATCACCTCAACGAGATTTTGAAGATGTCACAACACATCATGATTACATCTTGTTGAACTTCCAGGAAAAATAGTACTTTATGTGCTCAAACACACATATTTTGTGACTTTTCAAACTTTGAAGCTCGATAACTTTGGCAAATGTGGACCAAATTTGTTAACCAAAGTGTCAAATTAATCAGCTCGACGAGATTTTGAAGATGTCACAACACATCATGATTGCATCTTGTTGAATTTCCAAGAAAAATAGTACTTTATGTTCTCAAACACACAACTTTTGTGACTTTTCCAATTTTGAAGCTCGATAACTTTGGCAAATGAAGACCAAATTTGTTAAACAAAGTGTCAAATTAATCAGCTCGACGAGATTTTGAAGTTGTCACAACACATCATGATTGCATCTTGTTGAATTTCCAAGAAAAATAGTACTTTATGTGCTCAAACACACAACTTTTGTGACTTTTCCAATTTTGAAGCTCGATAACTTTGGCAAATGTGGACCAAATTTGTTAACCAAAGTGTCAAAGTAATCACCTCAACGAGATTTTGAAGATGTCACAACACATCATGATTGCATCTTGTTGAATTTCCAAGAAAAATAGTACTTTATGTGCTCAAACACACAACTTTTGTGACTTTTCAAACTTTGAAGCTCGATAACTTTGGCAAATGTGGACCAAATTTGTTAACCAAAGTGTCAAATTAATCAGCTCGACGAGATTTTGAAGATGTCACAACACATCATGATTGCATCTTGTTGAATTTCCAAGAAAAATAGTACTTTATGTTCTCAAACACACAACTTTTGTGACTTTTCCAATTTTGAAGCTCGATAACTTTGGCAAATGAAGACCAAATTTGTTAAACAAAGTGTCAAATTAATCAGCTCGACGAGATTTTGAAGATGTCACAACACATCATGATTGCATCTTGTTGAATTTCCAAGAAAAATAGTACTTTATGTGCTCAAACACACAACTTTTGTGACTTTTCCAATTTTGAAGCTCGATAGCTTCGGCAAATGAAGACCAAATTTGTTAACCAAAGTGTCAAATTAATCAGATCGACGAGATTTTGAAGATGTCACAACACATCATGATTACATCTTGTTGAACTTCCAGGAAAAATAGTACTTTATGTGCTCAAACACACATATTTTGTGACTTTTCAAACTTTGAATCTCGATAACTTTGGCAAATGTGGACCAAATTTGTTAACCAAAGTGTCAAAGTAATCACCTCAACGAGATTTTGAAGATGTCACAACACATCATGATTACATCTTGTTGAACTTCCAGGAAAAATAGTACTTTATGTGCTCAAACACACATATTTTGTGACTTTTCAAAATTTGAAGCTCGATAACTTTGGCAAATGTGGACCAAATTTGTTAACCAAAGTGTCAAAGTAATCACCTCAACGAGATTTTGAAGATGTCACAACACATCATGATTGCATCTTGTTGAATTTCCAAGAAAAATAGTACTTTATGTGCTCAAACACACAACTTTTGTGACTTTTCCAATTTTGAAGCTCGATAGCTTCGGCAAATGAAGACCAAATTTGTTAACCAAAGTGTCAAAGTAATCACCTCAACGAGATTTTGAAGATGTCACAACACATCATGATTACATCTTGTTGAACTTCCAGGAAAAATAGTACTTTATGTGCTCAAACACACATATTTTGTGACTTTTCAAACTTTGAAGCTCGATAACTTTGGCAAATGTGGACCAAATTTGTTAACCAAAGTGTCAAAGTAATCACCTCAACGAGATTTTGAAGATGTCACAACACATCATGATTGCATCTTGTTGAATTTCCAAGAAAAATAGTACTTTATGTGCTCAAACACACAACTTTTGTGACTTTTCAAACTTTGAAGCTCGATAACTTTGGCAAATGTGGACCAAATTTGTTAACCAAAGTGTCAAATTAATCAGCTCGACGAGATTTTGAAGTTGTCACAACACATCATGATTGCATCTTGTTGAATTCCCAAGAAAAATAGTACTTTATGTGCTCAAACACACAACTTTTGTGACTTTTCAAACTTTGAAGCTCGATAACTTTGGCAAATGTGGACCAAATTTGTTAACCAAAGTGTCAAAGTAATCACCTCAACGAGATTTTGAAGATGTCACAACACATCATGATTACATCTTGTTGAACTTCCAGGAAAAATAGTACTTTATGTGCTCAAACACACATATTTTGTGACTTTTCAAACTTTGAAGCTCGATAACTTTGGCAAATGTGGACCAAATTTGTTAACCAAAGTGTCAAATTAATCAGCTCGACGAGATTTTGAAGATGTCACAACACATCATGATTGCATCTTGTTGAATTTCCAAGAAAAATAGTACTTTATGTTCTCAAACACACAACTTTTGTGACTTTTCCAATTTTGAAGCTCGATAACTTTGGCAAATGAAGACCAAATTTGTTAAACAAAGTGTCAAATTAATCAGCTCGACGAGATTTTGAAGTTGTCACAACACATCATGATTGCATCTTGTTGAATTCCCAAGAAAAATAGTACTTTATGTGCTCAAACACACAACTTTTGTGACTTTTCAAACTTTGAAGCTCGATAACTTTGGCAAATGTGGACCAAATTTGTTAACCAAAGTGTCAAAGTAATCACCTCAACGAGATTTTGAAGATGTCACAACACATCATGATTACATCTTGTTGAACTTCCAGGAAAAATAGTACTTTATGTGCTCAAACACACATATTTTGTGACTTTTCAAACTTTGAAGCTCGATAACTTTGGCAAATGTGGACCAAATTTGTTAACCAAAGTGTCAAATTAATCAGATCGACGAGATCTTTAAAATGACACAACAATTCATGATTGCATCTTGTTGAATTTCCAAGAAAAATAGTACTTTATGTGCTCAAACACACAACTTTTGTGACTTCTCAAATTTTGAAGCTCGATAACTTTGGCAAATGTGGACCAAATTTGTTAACCAAAGTGTCAAAGTAATCACCTCAACGAGATTTTGAAGATGTCACAACACATCATGATTACATCTTGTTGAACTTCCAGGAAAAATAGTACTTTATGTGCTCAAACACACATATTTTGTGACTTTTCAAACTTTGAAGCTCGATAACTTTGGCAAATGTGGACCAAATTTGTTAACCAAAGTGTCAAAGTAATCTCCTCAACGAGATTTTGAAGATGTCACAACACATCATGATTACATCTTGTTGAATTTCCAAGAAAAATAGTACTTTATGTGCTCAAACACACAACTTTTGTGACTTCCAATTTTGAAGCTCGATAACTTTGGCAAATGAAGACCAAATTTGTTAAACAAAGTGTCAAATTAATCAGCTCGACGAGATTTTGAAGATGTCACAACACATCATGATTGCATCTTGTTGAATTTCCAAGAAAAATAGTACTTTATGTGCTCAAACACACAACTTTTGTGACTTTTCAAATTTTGAAGCTCGATAGCTTCGGCAAATGAAGACCAAATTTGTTAAACAAAGTGTCAAATTAATCAGCTCGACGAGATTTTGAAGATGTCACAACACATCATGATTGCATCTTGTTGAATTTCCAAGAAAAATAGTACTTTATGTGCTCAAACATACAACTTTTGTGACTTTTCCAATTTTGAAGCTCGATAACTTTGGCAAATGTGGACCAAATTTGTTAACCAAAGTGTCAAAGTAATCACCTCAACGAGATTTTGAAGATGTCACAACACATCATGATTGCATCTTGTTGAATTTCCACGAAAAATAGTACTTTATGTGCTCAAACACACAACTTTTGTGACTTTTCCAATTTTGAAGCTCGATAACTTTGGCAAATGTGGACCAAATTTGTTAACCAAAGTGTCAAAGTAATCACCTCAACGAGATTTTGAAGATGTCACAACACATCATGATTGCATCTTGTTGAATTTCCAAGAAAAATAGTACTTTATGTGCTCAAACACACAACTTTTGTGACTTTTCCAATTTTGAAGCTCGATAACTTTGGCAAATGTGGACCAAATTAGTTAACCAAAGTGTCAAAGTAATCACCTCAACGAGATTTTGAAGATGTCACAACACATCATGATTACATCTTGTTGAACTTCCAGGAAAAATAGTACTTTATGTGCTCAAACACACATATTTTGTGACTTTTCAAACTTTGAAGCTCGATAACTTTGGCAAATGTGGACCAAATTTGTTAACCAAAGTGTCAAATTAATCAGCTCGACGAGATCTTTAAAATGACACAACAATTCATGATTGCATCTTGTTGAATTTCCAAGAAAAATAGTACTTTATGTGCTCAAACACACATATTTTGTGACTTTTCAAATTTTGAAGCTCGATAACTTTGGCAAATGTGGACCAAATTTGTTAACCAAAGTGTCAAAGTAATCACCTCAACGAGATTTTGAAGATGTCACAACACATCATGATTGCATCTTGTTGAATTTCCAAGAAAAATAGTACTTTATGTGCTCAAACACACAACTTTTGTGACTTTTCAAACTTTGAAGCTCGATAACTTTGGCAAATGTGGACCAAATTTGTTAACCAAAGTGTCAAATTAATCAGCTCGACGAGATTTTGAAGATGTCACAACACATCATGATTGCATCTTGTTGAATTTCCAAGAAAAATAGTACTTTATGTTCTCAAACACACAACTTTTGTGACTTTTCCAATTTTGAAGCTCGATAACTTTGGCAAATGAAGACCAAATTTGTTAAACAAAGTGTCAAATTAATCAGCTCGACGAGATTTTGAAGTTGTCACAACACATCATGATTGCATCTTGTTGAATTTCCAAGAAAAATAGTACTTTATGTGCTCAAACACACAACTTTTGTGACTTTTCCAATTTTGAAGCTCGATAGCTTCGGCAAATGAAGACCAAATTTGTTAACCAAAGTGTCAAATTAATCAGATCGACGAGATCTTTAAAATGACACAACAATTCATGATTGCATCTTGTTGAATTTCCAAGAAAAATAGTACTTTATGTGCTCAAACACACAACTTTTGTGACTTCTCAAATTTTGAAGCTCGATAACTTTGGCAAATGTGGACCAAATTTGTTAACCAAAGTGTCAAAGTAATCACCTCAACGAGATTTTGAAGATGTCACAACACATCATGATTACATCTTGTTGAACTTCCAGGAAAAATAGTACTTTATGTGCTCAAACACACAACTTTTGTGACTTTTCAAATTTTGAAGCTCGATAGCTTCGGCAAATGAAGACCAAATTTGTTAAACAAAGTGTCAAATTAATCAGCTCGACGAGATCTTTAAAATGACACAACAATTCGTGATTGCATCTTGTTGAATTTCCAAGCAAAAAAAGTACTTTATGTGCTCAAACACACAACTTATGTGACTTTTCCAATTTTGAAGCTCGATAACTTTGGCAAATGTGGACCAAATTTGTTAACCAAAGTGTCAAAGTAATCACCTCAACGAGATTTTGAAGATGTCACAACACATCATGATTGCATCTTGTTGAATTTCCAAGAAAAATAGTACTTTATGTGCTCAAACACACAACTTTTGTGACTTTTCCAATTTTGAAGCTCGATAACTTTGGCAAATGTGGACCAAATTAGTTAACCAAAGTGTCAAAGTAATCACCTCAACGAGATTTTGAAGATGTCACAACACATCATGATTACATCTTGTTGAACTTCCAGGAAAAATAGTACTTTATGTGCTCAAACACACAACTTTTGTGACTTTTCCAATTTTGAAGCTCGATAACTTTGGCAAATGAAGACCAAATTTGTTAAACAAAGTGTCAAATTAATCAGCTCGACGAGATTTTGAAGATGTCACAACACATCATGATTGCATCTTGTTGAATTTCCAAGAAAAATAGTACTTTATGTGCTCAAACACACATATTTTGTGACTTTTCAAATTTTGAAGCTCGATAACTTTGGCAAATGAAGACCAAATTTGTTAAACAAAGTGTCAAATTAATCAGCTCGACGAGATTTTGAAGATGTCACAACACATCATGATTGCATCTTGTTGAATTTCCAAGAAAAATAGTACTTTATGTGCTCAAACACACAACTTTTGTGACTTTTCAAACTTTGAAGCTCGATAACTTTGGCAAATGTGGACCAAATTTGTTAACCAAAGTGTCAAAGTAATCACCTCAACGAGATTTTGAAGATGTCACAACACATCATGATTACATCTTGTTGAACTTCCAGGAAAAATAGTACTTTATGTGCTCAAACACACATATTTTGTGACTTTTCAAACTTTGAAGCTCGATAACTTTGGCAAATGTAGACCAAATTTGTTAACCAAAGTGTCAAAGTAATCACCTCAACGAGATTTTGAAGATGTCACAACACATCATGATTGCATCTTGTTGAATTTCCACGAAAAATAGTACTTTATGTGCTCAAACACACAACTTTTGTGACTTTTCCAATTTTGAAGCTCGATAACTTTGGCAAATGTGGACCAAATTTGTTAACCAAAATGTCAAAGTAATCACCTCAACGAGATTTTGAAGATGTCACAACACATCATGATTGCATCTTGTTGAATTTCCAAGAAAAATAGTACTTTATGTGCTCAAACACACAACTTTTGTGACTTTTCCAATTTTGAAGCTCGATAACTTTGGCAAATGTGGACCAAATTAGTTAACCAAAGTGTCAAAGTAATCACCTCAACGAGATTTTGAAGATGTCACAACACATCATGATTACATCTTGTTGAACTTCCAGGAAAAATAGTACTTTATGTGCTCAAACACACATATTTTGTGACTTTTCAAACTTTGAAGCTCGATAACTTTGGCAAATGTGGACCAAATTTGTTAACCAAAGTGTCAAATTAATCAGCTCGACGAGATCTTTAAAATGACACAACAATTCATGATTGCATCTTGTTGAATTTCCAAGAAAAATAGTACTTTATGTGCTCAAACAAACATATTTTGTGACTTTTCAAATTTTGAAGCTCGATAACTTTGGCAAATGTGGACCAAATTTGTTAACCAAAGTGTCAAAGTAATCACCTCAACGAGATTTTGAAGATGTCACAACACATCATGATTGCATCTTGTTGAATTTCCAAGAAAAATAGTACTTTATGTGCTCAAACACACAACTTTTGTGACTTTTCAAACTTTGAAGCTCGATAACTTTGGCAAATGTGGACCAAATTTGTTAACCAAAGTGTCAAATTAATCAGCTCGACGAGATTTTGAAGATGTCACAACACATCATGATTGCATCTTGTTGAATTTCCAAGAAAAATAGTACTTTATGTTCTCAAACACACAACTTTTGTGACTTTTCCAATTTTGAAGCTCGATAACTTTGGCAAATGAAGACCAAATTTGTTAAACAAAGTGTCAAATTAATCAGCTCGACGAGATTTTGAAGATGTCACAACACATCATGATTGCATCTTGTTGAATTTCCAAGAAAAATAGTACTTTATGTGCTCAAACACACAACTTTTGTGACTTTTCCAATTTTGAAGCTCGATAGCTTCGGCAAATGAAGACCAAATTTGTTAACCAAAGTGTCAAATTAATCAGATCGACGAGATCTTTAAAATGACACAACAATTCATGATTGCATCTTGTTGAATTTCCAAGAAAAATAGTACTTTATGTGCTCAAACACACAACTTTTGTGACTTTTCAAATTTTGAAGCTCGATAACTTTGGCAAATGTGGACCAAATTTGTTAACCAAAGTGTCAAAGTAATCACCTCAACGAGATTTTGAAGATGTCACAACACATCATGATTACATCTTGTTGAACTTCCAGGAAAAATAGTACTTTATGTGCTCAAACACACATATTTTGTGACTTTTCAAACTTTGAAGCTCGATAACTTTGGCAAATGTGGACCAAATTTGTTAACCAAAGTGTCAAAGTAATCACCTCAACGAGATTTTGAAGATGTCACAACACATCATGATTGCATCTTGTTGAATTTCCAAGAAAAATAGTACTTTATGTGCTCAAACACACAACTTTTGTGACTTTTCAAACTTTGAAGCTCGATAACTTTGGCAAATGTGGACCAAATTTGTTAACCAAAGTGTCAAAGTAATCACCTCAACGAGATTTTGAAGATGTCACAACACATCATGATTACATCTTGTTGAACTTCCAGGAAAAATAGTACTTTATGTGCTCAAACACACATATTTTGTGACTTTTCAAACTTTGAAGCTCGATAACTTTGGCAAATGTGGACCAAATTTGTTAACCAAAGTGTCAAATTAATCAGCTCGACGAGATTTTGAAGATGTCACAACACATCATGATTGCATCTTGTTGAATTTCCAAGAAAAATAGTACTTTATGTTCTCAAACACACAACTTTTGTGACTTTTCCAATTTTGAAGCTCGATAACTTTGGCAAATGAAGACCAAATTTGTTAAACAAAGTGTCAAATTAATCAGCTCGACGAGATTTTGAAGATGTCACAACACATCATGATTGCATCTTGTTGAATTTCCAAGAAAAATAGTACTTTATGTGCTCAAACACACAACTTTTGTGACTTTTCCAATTTTGAAGCTCGATAGCTTCGGCAAATGAAGACCAAATTTGTTAACCAAAGTGTCAAAGTAATCACCTCAACGAGATTTTGAAGATGTCACAACACATCATGATTGCATCTTGTTGAATTTCCAAGAAAAATAGTACTTTATGTGCTCAAACACACAACTTTTGTGACTTTTCAAACTTTGAAGCTCGATAACTTTGGCAAATGTGGACCAAATTTGTTAACCAAAGTGTAAAAGTAATCACCTCAACGAGATTTTGAAGATGTCACAACACATCATGATTACATCTTGTTGAACTTCCAGGAAAAATAGTACTTTATGTGCTCAAACACACATATTTTGTGACTTTTCAAAATTTGAAGCTCGATAACTTTGGCAAATGTGGACCAAATTTGTTAACCAAAGTGTCAAATTAATCAGCTCGACGAGATTTTGAAGATGTCACAACACATCATGATTGCATCTTGTTGAATTTCCAAGAAAAATAGTACTTTATGTTCTCAAACACACAACTTTTGTGACTTTTCCAATTTTGAAGCTCGATAACTTTGGCAAATGAAGACCAAATTTGTTAAACAAAGTGTCAAATTAATCAGCTCGACGAGATTTTGAAGTTGTCACAACACATCATGATTGCATCTTGTTGAATTTCCAAGAAAAATAGTACTTTATGTGCTCAAACACACAACTTTTGTGACTTCTCAAATTTTGAAGCTCGATAACTTTGGCAAATGTGGACCAAATTTGTTAACCAAAGTGTCAAAGTAATCACCTCAACGAGATTTTGAAGATGTCACAACACATCATGATTACATCTTGTTGAACTTCCAGGAAAAATAGTACTTTATGTGCTCAAACACACAACTTTTGTGACTTTTCAAATTTTGAAGCTCGATAGCTTCGGCAAATGAAGACCAAATTTGTTAAACAAAGTGTCAAATTAATCAGCTCGACGAGATCTTTAAAATGACACAACAATTCGTGATTGCATCTTGTTGAATTTCCAAGCAAAAAAAGTACTTTATGTGCTCAAACACACAACTTATGTGACTTTTCCAATTTTGAAGCTCGATAACTTTGGCAAATGTGGACCAAATTTGTTAACCAAAGTGTCAAAGTAATCACCTCAACGAGATTTTGAAGATGTCACAACACATCATGATTGCATCTTGTTGAATTTCCAAGAAAAATAGTACTTTATGTGCTCAAACACACAACTTTTGTGACTTTTCCAATTTTGAAGCTCGATAACTTTGGCAAATGTGGACCAAATTAGTTAACCAAAGTGTCAAAGTAATCACCTCAACGAGATTTTGAAGATGTCACAACACATCATGATTACATCTTGTTGAACTTCCAGGAAAAATAGTACTTTATGTGCTCAAACACACAACTTTTGTGACTTTTCCAATTTTGAAGCTCGATAACTTTGGCAAATGAAGACCAAATTTGTTAAACAAAGTGTCAAATTAATCAGCTCGACGAGATTTTGAAGATGTCACAACACATCATGATTGCATCTTGTTGAATTTCCAAGAAAAATAGTACTTTATGTGCTCAAACACACATATTTTGTGACTTTTCAAATTTTGAAGCTCGATAACTTTGGCAAATGAAGACCAAATTTGTTAAACAAAGTGTCAAATTAATCAGCTCGACGAGATTTTGAAGATGTCACAACACATCATGATTGCATCTTGTTGAATTTCCAAGAAAAATAGTACTTTATGTGCTCAAACACACAACTTTTGTGACTTTTCAAACTTTGAAGCTCGATAACTTTGGCAAATGTGGACCAAATTTGTTAACCAAAGTGTCAAAGTAATCACCTCAACGAGATTTTGAAGATGTCACAACACATCATGATTACATCTTGTTGAACTTCCAGGAAAAATAGTACTTTATGTGCTCAAACACACATATTTTGTGACTTTTCAAACTTTGAAGCTCGATAACTTTGGCAAATGTAGACCAAATTTGTTAACCAAAGTGTCAAAGTAATCACCTCAACGAGATTTTGAAGATGTCACAACACATCATGATTGCATCTTGTTGAATTTCCACGAAAAATAGTACTTTATGTGCTCAAACACACAACTTTTGTGACTTTTCCAATTTTGAAGCTCGATAACTTTGGCAAATGTGGACCAAATTTGTTAACCAAAATGTCAAAGTAATCACCTCAACGAGATTTTGAAGATGTCACAACACATCATGATTGCATCTTGTTGAATTTCCAAGAAAAATAGTACTTTATGTGCTCAAACACACAACTTTTGTGACTTTTCCAATTTTGAAGCTCGATAACTTTGGCAAATGTGGACCAAATTAGTTAACCAAAGTGTCAAAGTAATCACCTCAACGAGATTTTGAAGATGTCACAACACATCATGATTACATCTTGTTGAACTTCCAGGAAAAATAGTACTTTATGTGCTCAAACACACATATTTTGTGACTTTTCAAACTTTGAAGCTCGATAACTTTGGCAAATGTGGACCAAATTTGTTAACCAAAGTGTCAAATTAATCAGCTCGACGAGATCTTTAAAATGACACAACAATTCATGATTGCATCTTGTTGAATTTCCAAGAAAAATAGTACTTTATGTGCTCAAACACACAACTTTTGTGACTTTTCAAATTTTGAAGCTCGATAACTTTGGCAAATGTGGACCAAATTTGTTAACCAAAGTGTCAAAGTAATCACCTCAACGAGATTTTGAAGATGTCACAACACATCATGATTACATCTTGTTGAACTTCCAGGAAAAATAGTACTTTATGTGCTCAAACACACATATTTTGTGACTTTTCAAACTTTGAAGCTCGATAACTTTGGCAAATGTGGACCAAATTTGTTAACCAAAGTGTCAAAGTAATCACCTCAACGAGATTTTGAAGATGTCACAACACATAATGATTGCATCTTGTTGAATTTCCACGAAAAATAGTACTTTATGTGCTCAAACACACAACTTTTGTGACTTTTCAAACTTTGAAGCTCGATAACTTTGGCAAATGTGGACCAAATTTGTTAACCAAAGTGTCAAAGTAATCACCTCAACGAGATTTTGAAGATGTCACAACACATCATGATTACATCTTGTTGAACTTCCAGGAAAAATAGTACTTTATGTGCTCAAACACACATATTTTGTGACTTTTCAAACTTTGAAGCTCGATAACTTTGGCAAATGAAGACCAAATTTGTTAAACAAAGTGTCAAATTAATCAGCTCGACGAGATTTTGAAGATGTCACAACACATCATGATTGCATCTTGTTGAATTTCCAAGAAAAATAGTACTTTATGTGCTCAAACACACAACTTTTGTGACTTTTCAAACTTTGAAGCTCGATAACTTTGGCAAATGTGGACCAAATTTGTTAACCAAAGTGTCAAAGTAATCACCTCAACGAGATTTTGAAGATGTCACAACACATCATGATTACATCTTGTTGAACTTCCAGGAAAAATAGTACTTTATGTGCTCAAACACACATATTTTGTGACTTTTCAAACTTTGAAGCTCGATAACTTTGGCAAATGTGGACCAAATTTGTTAACCAAAGTGTCAAAGTAATCACCTCAACGAGATTTTGAAGATGTCACAACACATCATGATTACATCTTGTTGAACTTCCAGGAAAAATAGTACTTTATGTGCTCAAACACACATATTTTGTGACTTTTCAAACTTTGAAGCTCGATAACTTTGGCAAATGTGGACCAAATTTGTTAACCAAAGTGTCAAAGTAATCACCTCAACGAGATTTTGAAGATGTCACAACACATAATGATTGCATCTTGTTGAATTTCCACGAAAAATAGTACTTTATGTGCTCAAACACACAACTTTTGTGACTTTTCCAATTTTGAAGCTCGATAACTTTGGCAAATGTGGACCAAATTTGTTAACCAAAGTGTCAAAGTAATCACCTCAACGAGATTTTGAAGATGTCACAACACATCATGATTGCATCTTGTTGAATTTCCAAGAAAAATAGTACTTTATGTGCTCAAACACACAACTTTTGTGACTTTTCAAACTTTGAAGCTCGATAACTTTGGCAAATGTGGACCAAATTTGTTAACCAAAGTGTCAAAGTAATCACCTCAACGAGATTTTGAAGATGTCACAACACATCATGATTACATCTTGTTGAACTTCCAGGAAAAATAGTACTTTATGTGCTCAAACACACATATTTTGTGACTTTTCAAACTTTGAAGCTCGATAACTTTGGCAAATGTGGACCAAATTTGTTAACCAAAGTGTCAAATTAATCAGCTCGACGAGATTTTGAAGATGTCACAACACATCATGATTGCATCTTGTTGAATTTCCAAGAAAAATAGTACTTTATGTTCTCAAACACACAACTTTTGTGACTTTTCCAATTTTGAAGCTCGATAACTTTGGCAAATGAAGACCAAATTTGTTAAACAAAGTGTCAAATTAATCAGCTCGACGAGATTTTGAAGATGTCACAACACATCATGATTGCATCTTGTTGAATTTCCAAGAAAAATAGTACTTTATGTGCTCAAACACACAACTTTTGTGACTTTTCCAATTTTGAAGCTCGATAGCTTCGGCAAATGAAGACCAAATTTGTTAACCAAAGTGTCAAAGTAATCACCTCAACGAGATTTTGAAGATGTCACAACACATCATGATTGCATCTTGTTGAATTTCCAAGAAAAATAGTACTTTATGTGCTCAAACACACAACTTTTGTGACTTTTCAAACTTTGAAGCTCGATAACTTTGGCAAATGTGGACCAAATTTGTTAACCAAAGTGTAAAAGTAATCACCTCAACGAGATTTTGAAGATGTCACAACACATCATGATTACATCTTGTTGAACTTCCAGGAAAAATAGTACTTTATGTGCTCAAACACACATATTTTGTGACTTTTCAAACTTTGAAGCTCGATAACTTTGGCAAATGTGGACCAAATTTGTTAACCAAAGTGTCAAATTAATCAGCTCGACGAGATTTTGAAGATGTCACAACACATCATGATTGCATCTTGTTGAATTTCCAAGAAAAATAGTACTTTATGTGCTCAAACACACAACTTTTGTGACTTTTCCAATTTTGAAGCTCGATAGCTTCGGCAAATGAAGACCAAATTTGTTAACCAAAGTGTCAAATTAATCAGATCGACGAGATCTTTAAAATGACACAACAATTCATGATTGCATCTTGTTGAATTTCCAAGAAAAATAGTACTTTATGTGCTCAAACACACAACTTTTGTGACTTCTCAAATTTTGAAGCTCGATAACTTTGGCAAATGTGGACCAAATTTGTTAACCAAAGTGTCAAAGTAATCACCTCAACGAGATTTTGAAGATGTCACAACACATCATGATTACATCTTGTTGAACTTCCAGGAAAAATAGTACTTTATGTGCTCAAACACACAACTTTTGTGACTTTTCAAATTTTGAAGCTCGATAGCTTCGGCAAATGAAGACCAAATTTGTTAAACAAAGTGTCAAATTAATCAGCTCGACGAGATCTTTAAAATGACACAACAATTCGTGATTGCATCTTGTTGAATTTCCAAGAAAAATAGTACTTTATGTGCTCAAACACACAACTTATGTGACTTTTCCAATTTTGAAGCTCGATAACTTTGGCAAATGTGGACCAAATTTGTTAACCAAAGTGTCAAAGTAATCACCTCAACGAGATTTTGAAGATGTCACAACACATCATGATTGCATCTTGTTGAATTTCCAAGAAAAATAGTACTTTATGTGCTCAAACACACAACTTTTGTGACTTTTCCAATTTTGAAGCTCGATAACTTTGGCAAATGTGGACCAAATTAGTTAACCAAAGTGTCAAAGTAATCACCTCAACGAGATTTTGAAGATGTCACAACACATCATGATTACATCTTGTTCAACTTCCAGGAAAAATAGTACTTTATGTGCTCAAACACACAACTTTTGTGACTTTTCCAATTTTGAAGCTCGATAACTTTGGCAAATGAAGACCAAATTTGTTAAACAAAGTGTCAAATTAATCAGCTCGACGAGATTTTGAAGATGTCACAACACATCATGATTGCATCTTGTTGAATTTCCAAGAAAAATAGTACTTTATGTGCTCAAACACACATATTTTGTGACTTTTCAAATTTTGAAGCTCAATAACTTTGGCAAATGAAGACCAAATTTGTTAAACAAAGTGTCAAATTAATCAGCTCGACGAGATTTTGAAGATGTCACAACACATCATGATTGCATCTTGTTGAATTTCCAAGAAAAATAGTACTTTATGTGCTCAAACTCACAACTTTTGTGACTTTTCAAACTTTGAAACTCGATAACTTTGGCAAATGTGGACCAAATTTGTTAACCAAAGTGTCAAAGTAATCACCTCAACGAGATTTTGAAGATGTCACAACACATCATGATTACATCTTGTTGAACTTCCAGGAAAAATAGTACTTTATGTGCTCAAACACACATATTTTGTGACTTTTCAAACTTTGAAGCTCGATAACTTTGGCAAATGTGGACCAAATTTGTTAACCAAAGTGTCAAAGTAATCACCTCAACGAGATTTTGAAGATGTCACAACACATCATGATTGCATCTTGTTGAATTTCCACGAAAAATAGTACTTTATGTGCTCAAACACACAACTTTTGTGACTTTTCCAATTTTGAAGCTCGATAACTTTGGCAAATGTGGACCAAATTTGTTAACCAAAATGTCAAAGTAATCACCTCAACGAGATTTTGAAGATGTCACAACACATCATGATTGCATCTTGTTGAATTTCCAAGAAAAATAGTACTTTATGTGCTCAAACACACAACTTTTGTGACTTTTCCAATTTTGAAGCTCGATAACTTTGGCAAATGTGGACCAAATTAGTTAACCAAAGTGTCAAAGTAATCACCTCAACGAGATTTTGAAGATGTCACAACACATCATGATTACATCTTGTTGAACTTCCAGGAAAAATAGTACTTTATGTGCTCAAACACACATATTTTGTGACTTTTCAAACTTTGAAGCTCGATATCTTTGGCAAATGTGGACCAAATTTGTTAACCAAAGTGTCAAATTAATCAGCTCGACGAGATCTTTAAAATGACACAACAATTCATGATTGCATCTTGTTGAATTTCCAAGAAAAATAGTACTTTATGTGCTCAAACACACATATTTTGTGACTTTTCAAATTTTGAAGCTCGATAACTTTGGCAAATGTGGACCAAATTTGTTAACCAAAGTGTCAAAGTAATCACCTCAACGAGATTTTGAAGATGTCACAACACATCATGATTGCATCTTGTTGAATTTCCAAGAAAAATAGTACTTTATGTGCTCAAACACACAACTTTTGTGACTTTTCAAACTTTGAAGCTCGATAACTTTGGCAAATGTGGACCAAATTTGTTAACCAAAGTGTAAAAGTAATCACCTCAACGAGATTTTGAAGATGTCACAACACATCATGATTACATCTTGTTGAACTTCCAGGAAAAATAGTACTTTATGTGCTCAAACACACATATTTTGTGACTTTTCAAACTTTGAAGCTCGATAACTTTGGCAAATGTGGACCAAATTTGTTAACCAAAGTGTCAAAGTAATCTCCTCAACGAGATTTTGAAGATGTCACAACACATCATGATTACATCTTGTTGAATTTCCAAGAAAAATAGTACTTTATGTGCTCAAACACACAACTTTTGTGACTTCCAATTTTGAAGCTCGATAACTTTGGCAAATGAAGACCAAATTTGTTAAACAAAGTGTCAAATTAATCAGCTCGACGAGATTTTGAAGATGTCACAACACATCATGATTGCATCTTGTTGAATTTCCAAGAAAAATAGTACTTTATGTGCTCAAACACACAACTTTTGTGACTTTTCCAATTTTGAAGCTCGATAACTTTGGCAAATGAAGACCAAATTTGTTAAACAAAGTGTCAAATTAATCAGCTCGACGAGATTTTGAAGATGTCACAACACATCATGATTGCATCTTGTTGAATTTCCAAGAAAAATAGTACTTTATGTGCTCAAACACACAACTTTTGTGACTTTTCAAATTTTGAAGCTCGATAGCTTCGGCAAATGAAGACCAAATTTGTTAAACAAAGTGTCAAATTAATCAGCTCGACGAGATCTTTAAAATGACACAACAATTCGTGATTGCATCTTGTTGAATTTCCAAGAAAAATAGTACTTTATGTGCTCAAACACACAACTTATGTGACTTTTCCAATTTTGAAGCTCGATAACTTTGGCAAATGTGGACCAAATTTGTTAACCAAAGTGTCAAAGTAATCACCTCAACGAGATTTTGAAGATGTCACAACACATCATGATTGCATCTTGTTGAATTTCCAAGAAAAATAGTACTTTATGTGCTCAAACACACAACTTTTGTGACTTTTCAAATTTTGAAGCTCGATAGCTTCGGCAAATGAAGACCAAATTTGTTAAACAAAGTGTCAAATTAATCAGCTCGACGAGATCTTTAAAATGACACAACAATTCGTGATTGCATCTTGTTGAATTTCCAAGAAAAATAGTACTTTATGTGCTCAAACACACATATTTTGTGACTTTTCAAACTTTGAAGCTCGATAACTTTGGCAAATGTGGACCAAATTTGTTAACCAAAGTGTCAAATTAATCAGCTCGACGAGATCTTTAAAATGACACAACAATTCATGATTGCATCTTGTTGAATTTCCAAGAAAAATAGTACTTTATGTGCTCAAACACACATATTTTGTGACTTTTCAAATTTTGAAGCTCGATAACTTTGGCAAATGTGGACCAAATTTGTTAACCAAAGTGTCAAAGTAATCACCTCAACGAGATTTTGAAGATGTCACAACACATCATGATTGCATCTTGTTGAATTTCCAAGAAAAATAGTACTTTATGTGCTCAAACACACAACTTTTGTGACTTTTCAAACTTTGAAGCTCGATAACTTTGGCAAATGTGGACCAAATTTGTTAACCAAAGTGTAAAAGTAATCACCTCAACGAGATTTTGAAGATGTCACAACACATCATGATTACATCTTGTTGAACTTCCAGGAAAAATAGTACTTTATGTGCTCAAACACAAATATTTTGTGACTTTTCCAATTTTGAAGCTCGATAACTTTGGCAAATGAAGACCAAATTTGTTAAACAAAGTGTCAAATTAATCAGCTCGACGAGATTTTGAAGTTGTCACAACACATCATGATTGCATCTTGTTGAATTTCCAAGAAAAATAGTACTTTATGTGCTCAAACACACAACTTTTGTGACTTTTCAAACTTTGAAGCTCGATAACTTTGGCAAATGTGGACCAAATTAGTTAACCAAAGTGTCAAAGTAATCACCTCAACGAGATTTTGAAGATGTCACAACACATCATGATTACATCTTGTTGAACTTCCAGGAAAAATAGTACTTTATGTGCTCAAACACACATATTTTGTGACTTTTCAAACTTTGAAGCTCGATAACTTTGGCAAATGTGGACCAAATTTGTTAACCAAAGTGTCAAATTAATCAGATCGACGAGATTTTGAAGATGTCACAACACATCATGATTGCATCTTGTTGAATTTCCAAGAAAAATAGTACTTTATGTGCTCAAACACACAACTTTTGTGACTTTTCAAATTTTGAAGCTCGATAGCTTCGGCAAATGAAGACCAAATTTGTTAAACAAAGTGTCAAATTAATCAGCTCGACGAGATCTTTAAAATGACACAACAATTCGTGATTGCATCTTGTTGAATTTCCAAGAAAAATAGTACTTTATGTGCTCAAACACACATATTTTGTGACTTTTCAAACTTTGAAGCTCGATAACTTTGGCAAATGTGGACCAAATTTGTTAACCAAAGTGTCAAATTAATCAGCTCGACGAGATCTTTAAAATGACACAACAATTCATGATTGCATCTTGTTGAATTTCCAAGAAAAATAGTACTTTATGTGCTCAAACACACATATTTTGTGACTTTTCAAATTTTGAAGCTCGATAACTTTGGCAAATGTGGACCAAATTTGTTAACCAAAGTGTCAAAGTAATCACCTCAACGAGATTTTGAAGATGTCACAACACATCATGATTACATCTTGTTGAACTTCCAGGAAAAATAGTACTTTATGTGCTCAAACACACATATTTTGTGACTTTTCAAATTTTGAAGCTCGATAACTTTGGCAAATGTGGACCAAATTTGTTAACCAAAGTGTCAAAGTAATCACCTCAACGAGATTTTGAAGATGTCACAACACATCATGATTGCATCTTGTTGAACTTCCAGGAAAAATAGTACTTTATGTGCTCAAACACACATATTTTGTGACTTTTCAAACTTTGAAGCTCGATAACTTTGGCAAATGTGGACCAAATTTGTTAACCAAAGTGTCAAAGTAATCTCCTCAACGAGATTTTGAAGATGTCACAACACATCATGATTACATCTTGTTGAATTTCCAAGAAAAATAGTACTTTATGTGCTCAAACACACAACTTTTGTGACTTCCAATTTTGAAGCTCGATAACTTTGGCAAATGAAGACCAAATTTGTTAAACAAAGTGTCAAATTAATCAGCTCGACGAGATTTTGAAGATGTCACAACACATCATGATTGCATCTTGTTGAATTTCCAAGAAAAATAGTACTTTATGTGCTCAAACACACAACTTTTGTGACTTTTCCAATTTTGAAGCTCGATAACTTTGGCAAATGAAGACCAAATTTGTTAAACAAAGTGTCAAATTAATCAGCTCGACGAGATTTTGAAGATGTCACAACACATCATGATTGCATCTTGTTGAATTTCCAAGAAAAATAGTACTTTATGTGCTCAAACACACAACTTTTGTGACTTTTCAAATTTTGAAGCTCGATAGCTTCGGCAAATGAAGACCAAATTTGTTAAACAAAGTGTCAAATTAATCAGCTCGACGAGATCTTTAAAATGACACAACAATTCGTGATTGCATCTTGTTGAATTTCCAAGAAAAATAGTACTTTATGTGCTCAAACACACAACTTATGTGACTTTTCCAATTTTGAAGCTCGATAACTTTGGCAAATGTGGACCAAATTTGTTAACCAAAGTGTCAAAGTAATCACCTCAACGAGATTTTGAAGATGTCACAACACATCATGATTGCATCTTGTTGAATTTCCAAGAAAAATAGTACTTTATGTGCTCAAACACACAACTTTTGTGACTTTTCAAATTTTGAAGCTCGATAGCTTCGGCAAATGAAGACCAAATTTGTTAAACAAAGTGTCAAATTAATCAGCTCGACGAGATCTTTAAAATGACACAACAATTCGTGATTGCATCTTGTTGAATTTCCAAGAAAAATAGTACTTTATGTGCTCAAACACACATATTTTGTGACTTTTCAAACTTTGAAGCTCGATAACTTTGGCAAATGTGGACCAAATTTGTTAACCAAAGTGTCAAATTAATCAGCTCGACGAGATCTTTAAAATGACACAACAATTCATGATTGCATCTTGTTGAATTTCCAAGAAAAATAGTACTTTATGTGCTCAAACACACATATTTTGTGACTTTTCAAATTTTGAAGCTCGATAACTTTGGCAAATGTGGACCAAATTTGTTAACCAAAGTGTCAAAGTAATCACCTCAACGAGATTTTGAAGATGTCACAACACATCATGATTGCATCTTGTTGAATTTCCAAGAAAAATAGTACTTTATGTGCTCAAACACACAACTTTTGTGACTTTTCAAACTTTGAAGCTCGATAACTTTGGCAAATGTGGACCAAATTTGTTAACCAAAGTGTAAAAGTAATCACCTCAACGAGATTTTGAAGATGTCACAACACATCATGATTACATCTTGTTGAACTTCCAGGAAAAATAGTACTTTATGTGCTCAAACACAAATATTTTGTGACTTTTCCAATTTTGAAGCTCGATAACTTTGGCAAATGAAGACCAAATTTGTTAAACAAAGTGTCAAATTAATCAGCTCGACGAGATTTTGAAGTTGTCACAACACATCATGATTGCATCTTGTTGAATTTCCAAGAAAAATAGTACTTTATGTGCTCAAACACACAACTTTTGTGACTTTTCCAATTTTGAAGCTCGATAGCTTCGGCAAATGAAGACCAAATTTGTTAACCAAAGTGTCAAATTAATCAGATCGACGAGATCTTTAAAATGACACAACAATTCATGATTGCATCTTGTTGAATTTCCAAGAAAAATAGTACTTTATGTGCTCAAACACACAACTTTTGTGACTTCTCAAATTTTGAAGCTCGATAACTTTGGCAAATGTGGACCAAATTTGTTAACCAAAGTGTCAAAGTAATCACCTCAACGAGATTTTGAAGATGTCACAACACATCATGATTACATCTTGTTGAACTTCCAGGAAAAATAGTACTTTATGTGCTCAAACACACATATTTTGTGACTTTTCAAACTTTGAAGCTCGATAACTTTGGCAAATGTGGACCAAATTTGTTAACCAAAGTGTCAAAGTAATCTCCTCAACGAGATTTTGAAGATGTCACAACACATCATGATTACATCTTGTTGAATTTCCAAGAAAAATAGTACTTTATGTGCTCAAACACACAACTTTTGTGACTTCCAATTTTGAAGCTCGATAACTTTGGCAAATGAAGACCAAATTTGTTAAACAAAGTGTCAAATTAATCAGCTCGACGAGATTTTGAAGATGTCACAACACATCATGATTGCATCTTGTTGAATTTCCAAGAAAAATAGTACTTTATGTGCTCAAACACACAACTTTTGTGACTTTTCCAATTTTGAAGCTCGATAACTTTGGCAAATGAAGACCAAATTTGTTAAACAAAGTGTCAAATTAATCAGCTCGACGAGATTTTGAAGATGTCACAACACATCATGATTGCATCTTGTTGAATTTCCAAGAAAAATAGTACTTTATGTGCTCAAACACACAACTTTTGTGACTTTTCAAATTTTGAAGCTCGATAGCTTCGGCAAATGAAGACCAAATTTGTTAAACAAAGTGTCAAATTAATCAGCTCGACGAGATCTTTAAAATGACACAACAATTCGTGATTGCATCTTGTTGAATTTCCAAGAAAAATAGTACTTTATGTGCTCAAACACACAACTTATGTGACTTTTCCAATTTTGAAGCTCGATAACTTTGGCAAATGTGGACCAAATTTGTTAACCAAAGTGTCAAAGTAATCACCTCAACGAGATTTTGAAGATGTCACAACACATCATGATTGCATCTTGTTGAATTTCCAAGAAAAATAGTACTTTATGTGCTCAAACACACAACTTTTGTGACTTTTCAAATTTTGAAGCTCGATAGCTTCGGCAAATGAAGACCAAATTTGTTAAACAAAGTGTCAAATTAATCAGCTCGACGAGATCTTTAAAATGACACAACAATTCGTGATTGCATCTTGTTGAATTTCCAAGAAAAATAGTACTTTATGTGCTCAAACACACAACTTATGTGACTTTTCCAATTTTGAAGCTCGATAACTTTGGCAAATGTGGACCAAATTTGTTAACCAAAGTGTCAAAGTAATCACCTCAACGAGATTTTGAAGATGTCACAACACATCATGATTGCATCTTGTTGAATTTCCAAGAAAAATAGTACTTTATGTGCTCAAACACACAACTTTTGTGACTTTTCCAATTTTGAAGCTCGATAACTTTGGCAAATGTGGACCAAATTAGTTAACCAAAGTGTCAAAGTAATCACCTCAACGAGATTTTGAAGATGTCACAACACATCATGATTACATCTTGTTGAACTTCCAGGAAAAATAGTACTTTATGTGCTCAAACACACAACTTTTGTGACTTTTCCAATTTTGAAGCTCGATAACTTTGGCAAATGAAGACCAAATTTGTTAAACAAAGTGTCAAATTAATCAGCTCGACGAGATTTTGAAGATGTCACAACACATCATGATTGCATCTTGTTGAATTTCCAAGAAAAATAGTACTTTATGTGCTCAAACACACATATTTTGTGACTTTTCAAATTTTGAAGCTCAATAACTTTGGCAAATGAAGACCAAATTTGTTAAACAAAGTGTCAAATTAATCAGCTCGACGAGATTTTGAAGATGTCACAACACATCATGATTGCATCTTGTTGAATTTCCAAGAAAAATAGTACTTTATGTGCTCAAACACACAACTTTTGTGACTTTTCAAACTTTGAAGCTCGATAACTTTGGCAAATGTGGACCAAATTTGTTAACCAAAGTGTCAAAGTAATCACCTCAACGAGATTTTGAAGATGTCACAACACATCATGATTACATCTTGTTGAACTTCCAGGAAAAATAGTACTTTATGTGCTCAAACACACATATTTTGTGACTTTTCAAACTTTGAAGCTCGATAACTTTGGCAAATGTGGACCAAATTTGTTAACCAAAGTGTCAAAGTAATCACCTCAACGAGATTTTGAAGATGTCACAACACATCATGATTGCATCTTGTTGAATTTCCACGAAAAATAGTACTTTATGTGCTCAAACACACAACTTTTGTGACTTTTCCAATTTTGAAGCTCGATAACTTTGGCAAATGTGGACCAAATTTGTTAACCAAAGTGTCAAAGTAATCACCTCAACGAGATTTTGAAGATGTCACAACACATCATGATTACATCTTGTTGAACTTCCAGGAAAAATAGTACTTTATGTGCTCAAACACACATATTTTGTGACTTTTCAAACTTTGAAGCTCGATAACTTTGGCAAATGTGGACCAAATTTGTTAACCAAAGTGTCAAAGTAATCACCTCAACGAGATTTTGAAGATGTCACAACACATCATGATTACATCTTGTTGAACTTCCAGGAAAAATAGTACTTTATGTGCTCAAACACACATATTTTGTGACTTTTCAAACTTTGAAGCTCGATAACTTTGGCAAATGTGGACCAAATTTGTTAACCAAAGTGTCAAAGTAATCACCTCAACGAGATTTTGAAGATGTCACAACACATCATGATTGCATCTTGTTGAATTTCCACGAAAAATAGTACTTTATGTGCTCAAACACACAACTTTTGTGACTTTTCCAATTTTGAAGCTCGATAACTTTGGCAAATGTGGACCAAATTTGTTAACCAAAATGTCAAAGTAATCACCTCAACGAGATTTTGAAGATGTCACAACACATCATGATTGCATCTTGTTGAATTTCCAAGAAAAATAGTACTTTATGTGCTCAAACACACAACTTTTGTGACTTTTCCAATTTTGAAGCTCGATAACTTTGGCAAATGTGGACCAAATTAGTTAACCAAAGTGTCAAAGTAATCACCTCAACGAGATTTTGAAGATGTCACAACACATCATGATTACATCTTGTTGAACTTCCAGGAAAAATAGTACTTTATGTGCTCAAACACACATATTTTGTGACTTTTCAAACTTTGAAGCTCGATATCTTTGGCAAATGTGGACCAAATTTGTTAACCAAAGTGTCAAATTAATCAGCTCGACGAGATCTTTAAAATGACACAACAATTCATGATTGCATCTTGTTGAATTTCCAAGAAAAATAGTACTTTATGTGCTCAAACACACATATTTTGTGACTTTTCCAATTTTGAAGCTCGATAGCTTCGGCAAATGAAGACCAAATTTGTTAACCAAAGTGTCAAATTAATCAGATCGACGAGATCTTTAAAATGACACAACAATTCATGATTGCATCTTGTTGAATTTCCAAGAAAAATAGTACTTTATGTGCTCAAACACACAACTTTTGTGACTTCTCAAATTTTGAAGCTCGATAACTTTGGCAAATGTGGACCAAATTTGTTAACCAAAGTGTCAAAGTAATCACCTCAACGAGATTTTGAAGATGTCACAACACATCATGATTACATCTTGTTGAACTTCCAGGAAAAATAGTACTTTATGTGCTCAAACACACATATTTTGTGACTTTTCAAACTTTGAAGCTCGATAACTTTGGCAAATGTGGACCAAATTTGTTAACCAAAGTGTCAAAGTAATCTCCTCAACGAGATTTTGAAGATGTCACAACACATCATGATTACATCTTGTTGAATTTCCAAGAAAAATAGTACTTTATGTGCTCAAACACACAACTTTTGTGACTTCCAATTTTGAAGCTCGATAACTTTGGCAAATGAAGACCAAATTTGTTAAACAAAGTGTCAAATTAATCAGCTCGACGAGATTTTGAAGATGTCACAACACATCATGATTGCATCTTGTTGAATTTCCAAGAAAAATAGTACTTTATGTGCTCAAACACACAACTTTTGTGACTTTTCCAATTTTGAAGCTCGATAACTTTGGCAAATGAAGACCAAATTTGTTAAACAAAGTGTCAAATTAATCAGCTCGACGAGATTTTGAAGATGTCACAACACATCATGATTGCATCTTGTTGAATTTCCAAGAAAAATAGTACTTTATGTGCTCAAACACACAACTTTTGTGACTTTTCAAATTTTGAAGCTCGATAGCTTCGGCAAATGAAGACCAAATTTGTTAAACAAAGTGTCAAATTAATCAGCTCGACGAGATCTTTAAAATGACACAACAATTCGTGATTGCATCTTGTTGAATTTCCAAGAAAAATAGTACTTTATGTGCTCAAACACACAACTTATGTGACTTTTCCAATTTTGAAGCTCGATAACTTTGGCAAATGTGGACCAAATTTGTTAACCAAAGTGTCAAAGTAATCACCTCAACGAGATTTTGAAGATGTCACAACACATCATGATTGCATCTTGTTGAATTTCCAAGAAAAATAGTACTTTATGTGCTCAAACACACAACTTTTGTGACTTTTCAAATTTTGAAGCTCGATAGCTTCGGCAAATGAAGACCAAATTTGTTAAACAAAGTGTCAAATTAATCAGCTCGACGAGATCTTTAAAATGACACAACAATTCGTGATTGCATCTTGTTGAATTTCCAAGAAAAATAGTACTTTATGTGCTCAAACACACAACTTATGTGACTTTTCCAATTTTGAAGCTCGATAACTTTGGCAAATGTGGACCAAATTTGTTAACCAAAGTGTCAAAGTAATCACCTCAACGAGATTTTGAAGATGTCACAACACATCATGATTGCATCTTGTTGAATTTCCAAGAAAAATAGTACTTTATGTGCTCAAACACACAACTTTTGTGACTTTTCCAATTTTGAAGCTCGATAACTTTGGCAAATGTGGACCAAATTAGTTAACCAAAGTGTCAAAGTAATCACCTCAACGAGATTTTGAAGATGTCACAACACATCATGATTACATCTTGTTGAACTTCCAGGAAAAATAGTACTTTATGTGCTCAAACACACAACTTTTGTGACTTTTCCAATTTTGAAGCTCGATAACTTTGGCAAATGAAGACCAAATTTGTTAAACAAAGTGTCAAATTAATCAGCTCGACGAGATTTTGAAGATGTCACAACACATCATGATTGCATCTTGTTGAATTTCCAAGAAAAATAGTACTTTATGTGCTCAAACACACATATTTTGTGACTTTTCAAATTTTGAAGCTCAATAACTTTGGCAAATGAAGACCAAATTTGTTAAACAAAGTGTCAAATTAATCAGCTCGACGAGATTTTGAAGATGTCACAACACATCATGATTGCATCTTGTTGAATTTCCAAGAAAAATAGTACTTTAAGTGCTCAAACACACAACTTTTGTGACTTTTCAAACTTTGAAGCTCGATAACTTTGGCAAATGTGGACCAAATTTGTTAACCAAAGTGTCAAAGTAATCACCTCAACGAGATTTTGAAGATGTCACAACACATCATGATTACATCTTGTTGAACTTCCAGGAAAAATAGTACTTTATGTGCTCAAACACACATATTTTGTGACTTTTCAAACTTTGAAGCTCGATAACTTTGGCAAATGTGGACCAAATTTGTTAACCAAAGTGTCAAAGTAATCACCTCAACGAGATTTTGAAGATGTCACAACACATCATGATTGCATCTTGTTGAATTTCCACGAAAAATAGTACTTTATGTGCTCAAACACACAACTTTTGTGACTTTTCCAATTTTGAAGCTCGATAACTTTGGCAAATGTGGACCAAATTTGTTAACCAAAGTGTCAAAGTAATCACCTCAACGAGATTTTGAAGATGTCACAACACATCATGATTACATCTTGTTGAACTTCCAGGAAAAATAGTACTTTATGTGCTCAAACACACATATTTTGTGACTTTTCAAACTTTGAAGCTCGATAACTTTGGCAAATGTGGACCAAATTTGTTAACCAAAGTGTCAAAGTAATCACCTCAACGAGATTTTGAAGATGTCACAACACATCATGATTACATCTTGTTGAACTTCCAGGAAAAATAGTACTTTATGTGCTCAAACACACATATTTTGTGACTTTTCAAACTTTGAAGCTCGATAACTTTGGCAAATGTGGACCAAATTTGTTAACCAAAGTGTCAAAGTAATCACCTCAACGAGATTTTGAAGATGTCACAACACATCATGATTGCATCTTGTTGAATTTCCACGAAAAATAGTACTTTATGTGCTCAAACACACAACTTTTGTGACTTTTCCAATTTTGAAGCTCGATAACTTTGGCAAATGTGGACCAAATTTGTTAACCAAAATGTCAAAGTAATCACCTCAACGAGATTTTGAAGATGTCACAACACATCATGATTGCATCTTGTTGAATTTCCAAGAAAAATAGTACTTTATGTGCTCAAACACACAACTTTTGTGACTTTTCCAATTTTGAAGCTCGATAACTTTGGCAAATGTGGACCAAATTAGTTAACCAAAGTGTCAAAGTAATCACCTCAACGAGATTTTGAAGATGTCACAACACATCATGATTACATCTTGTTGAACTTCCAGGAAAAATAGTACTTTATGTGCTCAAACACACATATTTTGTGACTTTTCAAACTTTGAAGCTCGATATCTTTGGCAAATGTGGACCAAATTTGTTAACCAAAGTGTCAAATTAATCAGCTCGACGAGATCTTTAAAATGACACAACAATTCATGATTGCATCTTGTTGAATTTCCAAGAAAAATAGTACTTTATGTGCTCAAACACACATATTTTGTGACTTTTCCAATTTTGAAGCTCGATAGCTTCGGCAAATGAAGACCAAATTTGTTAACCAAAGTGTCAAATTAATCAGATCGACGAGATCTTTAAAATGACACAACAATTCATGATTGCATCTTGTTGAATTTCCAAGAAAAATAGTACTTTATGTGCTCAAACACACAACTTTTGTGACTTCTCAAATTTTGAAGCTCGATAACTTTGGCAAATGTGGACCAAATTTGTTAACCAAAGTGTCAAAGTAATCACCTCAACGAGATTTTGAAGATGTCACAACACATCATGATTACATCTTGTTGAACTTCCAGGAAAAATAGTACTTTATGTGCTCAAACACACATATTTTGTGACTTTTCAAACTTTGAAGCTCGATAACTTTGGCAAATGTGGACCAAATTTGTTAACCAAAGTGTCAAAGTAATCTCCTCAACGAGATTTTGAAGATGTCACAACACATCATGATTACATCTTGTTGAATTTCCAAGAAAAATAGTACTTTATGTGCTCAAACACACAACTTTTGTGACTTCCAATTTTGAAGCTCGATAACTTTGGCAAATGAAGACCAAATTTGTTAAACAAAGTGTCAAATTAATCAGCTCGACGAGATTTTGAAGATGTCACAACACATCATGATTGCATCTTGTTGAATTTCCAAGAAAAATAGTACTTTATGTGCTCAAACACACAACTTTTGTGACTTTTCCAATTTTGAAGCTCGATAACTTTGGCAAATGAAGACCAAATTTGTTAAACAAAGTGTCAAATTAATCAGCTCGACGAGATTTTGAAGATGTCACAACACATCATGATTGCATCTTGTTGAATTTCCAAGAAAAATAGTACTTTATGTGCTCAAACACACAACTTTTGTGACTTTTCAAATTTTGAAGCTCGATAGCTTCGGCAAATGAAGACCAAATTTGTTAAACAAAGTGTCAAATTAATCAGCTCGACGAGATCTTTAAAATGACACAACAATTCGTGATTGCATCTTGTTGAATTTCCAAGAAAAATAGTACTTTATGTGCTCAAACACACAACTTATGTGACTTTTCCAATTTTGAAGCTCGATAACTTTGGCAAATGTGGACCAAATTTGTTAACCAAAGTGTCAAAGTAATCACCTCAACGAGATTTTGAAGATGTCACAACACATCATGATTGCATCTTGTTGAATTTCCAAGAAAAATAGTACTTTATGTGCTCAAACACACAACTTTTGTGACTTTTCAAATTTTGAAGCTCGATAGCTTCGGCAAATGAAGACCAAATTTGTTAAACAAAGTGTCAAATTAATCAGCTCGACGAGATCTTTAAAATGACACAACAATTCGTGATTGCATCTTGTTGAATTTCCAAGAAAAATAGTACTTTATGTGCTCAAACACACAACTTATGTGACTTTTCCAATTTTGAAGCTCGATAACTTTGGCAAATGTGGACCAAATTTGTTAACCAAAGTGTCAAAGTAATCACCTCAACGAGATTTTGAAGATGTCACAACACATCATGATTGCATCTTGTTGAATTTCCAAGAAAAATAGTACTTTATGTGCTCAAACACACAACTTTTGTGACTTTTCCAATTTTGAAGCTCGATAACTTTGGCAAATGTGGACCAAATTAGTTAACCAAAGTGTCAAAGTAATCACCTCAACGAGATTTTGAAGATGTCACAACACATCATGATTACATCTTGTTGAACTTCCAGGAAAAATAGTACTTTATGTGCTCAAACACACAACTTTTGTGACTTTTCCAATTTTGAAGCTCGATAACTTTGGCAAATGAAGACCAAATTTGTTAAACAAAGTGTCAAATTAATCAGCTCGACGAGATTTTGAAGATGTCACAACACATCATGATTGCATCTTGTTGAATTTCCAAGAAAAATAGTACTTTATGTGCTCAAACACACATATTTTGTGACTTTTCAAATTTTGAAGCTCAATAACTTTGGCAAATGAAGACCAAATTTGTTAAACAAAGTGTCAAATTAATCAGCTCGACGAGATTTTGAAGATGTCACAACACATCATGATTGCATCTTGTTGAATTTCCAAGAAAAATAGTACTTTATGTGCTCAAACACACAACTTTTGTGACTTTTCAAACTTTGAAGCTCGATAACTTTGGCAAATGTGGACCAAATTTGTTAACCAAAGTGTCAAAGTAATCACCTCAACGAGATTTTGAAGATGTCACAACACATCATGATTACATCTTGTTGAACTTCCAGGAAAAATAGTACTTTATGTGCTCAAACACACATATTTTGTGACTTTTCAAACTTTGAAGCTCGATAACTTTGGCAAATGTGGACCAAATTTGTTAACCAAAGTGTCAAAGTAATCACCTCAACGAGATTTTGAAGATGTCACAACACATCATGATTGCATCTTGTTGAATTTCCACGAAAAATAGTACTTTATGTGCTCAAACACACAACTTTTGTGACTTTTCCAATTTTGAAGCTCGATAACTTTGGCAAATGTGGACCAAATTTGTTAACCAAAGTGTCAAAGTAATCACCTCAACGAGATTTTGAAGATGTCACAACACATCATGATTACATCTTGTTGAACTTCCAGGAAAAATAGTACTTTATGTGCTCAAACACACATATTTTGTGACTTTTCAAACTTTGAAGCTCGATAACTTTGGCAAATGTGGACCAAATTTGTTAACCAAAGTGTCAAATTAATCAGCTCGACGAGATTTTGAAGATGTCACAACACATCATGATTGCATCTTGTTGAATTTCCAAGAAAAATAGTACTTTATGTTCTCAAACACACAACTTTTGTGACTTTTCCAATTTTGAAGCTCGATAACTTTGGCAAATGAAGACCAAATTTGTTAAACAAAGTGTCAAATTAATCAGCTCGACGAGATTTTGAAGATGTCACAACACATCATGATTGCATCTTGTTGAATTTCCAAGAAAAATAGTACTTTATGTGCTCAAACACACAACTTTTGTGACTTTTCCAATTTTGAAGCTCGATAGCTTCGGCAAATGAAGACCAAATTTGTTAACCAAAGTGTCAAATTAATCAGATCGACGAGATCTTTAAAATGACACAACAATTCATGATTGCATCTTGTTGAATTTCCAAGAAAAATAGTACTTTATGTGCTCAAACACACAACTTTTGTGACTTCTCAAATTTTGAAGCTCGATAACTTTGGCAAATGTGGACCAAATTTGTTAACCAAAGTGTCAAAGTAATCACCTCAACGAGATTTTGAAGATGTCACAACACATCATGATTACATCTTGTTGAACTTCCAGGAAAAATAGTACTTTATGTGCTCAAACACACATATTTTGTGACTTTTCAAACTTTGAAGCTCGATAACTTTGGCAAATGTGGACCAAATTTGTTAACCAAAGTGTCAAAGTAATCTCCTCAACGAGATTTTGAAGATGTCACAACACATCATGATTACATCTTGTTGAATTTCCAAGAAAAATAGTACTTTATGTGCTCAAACACACAACTTTTGTGACTTTTCCAATTTTGAAGCTCGATAACTTTGGCAAATGAAGACCAAATTTGTTAAACAAAGTGTCAAATTAATCAGCTCGACGAGATTTTGAAGATGTCACAACACATCATGATTGCATCTTGTTGAATTTCCAAGAAAAATAGTACTTTATGTGCTCAAACACACAACTTTTGTGACTTTTCAAACTTTGAAGCTCGATAACTTTGGCAAATGTGGACCAAATTTGTTAACCAAAGTGTCAAAGTAATCACCTCAACGAGATTTTGAAGATGTCACAACACATCATGATTACATCTTGTTGAACTTCCAGGAAAAATAGTACTTTATGTGCTCAAACACACATATTTTGTTACTTTTCAAACATTGAAGCTCGATAACTTCGGCAAATGAGGACCAAATTTGTTAAACAGAGTGTCAAATTAATCACCTCAACGAGATTTTGAAGATGTCACAACACATCATGATTGCATCTTGTTGAATTTCCACGAAAAATAGTACTTTATGTGCTCAAACACACAACTTTTGTGACTTTTCCAATTTTGAAGCTCGATAACTTTGGCAAATGTGGACCAAATTAGTTAACCAAAGTGTCAAAGTAATCACCTCAACGAGATTTTGAAGATGTCACAACACATCATGATTACATCTTGTTGAACTTCCAGGAAAAATAGTACTTTATGTGCTCAAACACACAACTTTTGTGACTTTTCCAATTTTGAAGCTCGATAACTTTGGCAAATGTGGACCAAATTAGTTAACCAAAGTGTCAAAGTAATCACCTCAACGAGATTTTGAAGATGTCACAACACATCATGATTACATCTTGTTGAACTTCCAGGAAAAATAGTACTTTATGTGCTCAAACACACATATTTTGTGACTTTTCAAACTTTGAAGCTCGATAACTTTGGCAAATGTGGACCAAATTTGTTAACCAAAGTGTCAAATTAATCAGATCGACGAGATTTTGAAGATGTCACAACACATCATGATTGCATCTTGTTGAATTTCCAAGAAAAATAGTACTTTATGTGCTCAAACACACAACTTTTGTGACTTTTCAAATTTTGAAGCTCGATAGCTTCGGCAAATGAAGACCAAATTTGTTAAACAAAGTGTCAAATTAATCAGCTCGACGAGATCTTTAAAATGACACAACAATTCGTGATTGCATCTTGTTGAATTTCCAAGAAAAATAGTACTTTATGTGCTCAAACACACATATTTTGTGACTTTTCAAACTTTGAAGCTCGATAACTTTGGCAAATGTGGACCAAATTTGTTAACCAAAGTGTCAAATTAATCAGCTCGACGAGATCTTTAAAATGACACAACAATTCATGATTGCATCTTGTTGAATTTCCAAGAAAAATAGTACTTTATGTGCTCAAACACACATATTTTGTGACTTTTCAAATTTTGAAGCTCGATAACTTTGGCAAATGTGGACCAAATTTGTTAACCAAAGTGTCAAAGTAATCACCTCAACGAGATTTTGAAGATGTCACAACACATCATGATTGCATCTTGTTGAATTTCCAAGAAAAATAGTACTTTATGTGCTCAAACACACAACTTTTGTGACTTTTCAAACTTTGAAGCTCGATAACTTTGGCAAATGTGGACCAAATTTGTTAACCAAAGTGTAAAAGTAATCACCTCAACGAGATTTTGAAGATGTCACAACACATCATGATTACATCTTGTTGAACTTCCAGGAAAAATAGTACTTTATGTGCTCAAACACAAATATTTTGTGACTTTTCCAATTTTGAAGCTCGATAACTTTGGCAAATGAAGACCAAATTTGTTAAACAAAGTGTCAAATTAATCAGCTCGACGAGATTTTGAAGTTGTCACAACACATCATGATTGCATCTTGTTGAATTTCCAAGAAAAATAGTACTTTATGTGCTCAAACACACAACTTTTGTGACTTTTCCAATTTTGAAGCTCGATAGCTTCGGCAAATGAAGACCAAATTTGTTAACCAAAGTGTCAAATTAATCAGATCGACGAGATCTTTAAAATGACACAACAATTCATGATTGCATCTTGTTGAATTTCCAAGAAAAATAGTACTTTATGTGCTCAAACACACAACTTTTGTGACTTCTCAAATTTTGAAGCTCGATAACTTTGGCAAATGTGGACCAAATTTGTTAACCAAAGTGTCAAAGTAATCACCTCAACGAGATTTTGAAGATGTCACAACACATCATGATTACATCTTGTTGAACTTCCAGGAAAAATAGTACTTTATGTGCTCAAACACACATATTTTGTGACTTTTCAAACTTTGAAGCTCGATAACTTTGGCAAATGTGGACCAAATTTGTTAACCAAAGTGTCAAAGTAATCTCCTCAACGAGATTTTGAAGATGTCACAACACATCATGATTACATCTTGTTGAATTTCCAAGAAAAATAGTACTTTATGTGCTCAAACACACAACTTTTGTGACTTCCAATTTTGAAGCTCGATAACTTTGGCAAATGAAGACCAAATTTGTTAAACAAAGTGTCAAATTAATCAGCTCGACGAGATTTTGAAGATGTCACAACACATCATGATTGCATCTTGTTGAATTTCCAAGAAAAATAGTACTTTATGTGCTCAAACACACAACTTTTGTGACTTTTCCAATTTTGAAGCTCGATAACTTTGGCAAATGAAGACCAAATTTGTTAAACAAAGTGTCAAATTAATCAGCTCGACGAGATTTTGAAGATGTCACAACACATCATGATTGCATCTTGTTGAATTTCCAAGAAAAATAGTACTTTATGTGCTCAAACACACAACTCTTGTGACTTTTCAAATTTTGAAGCTCGATAGCTTCGGCAAATGAAGACCAAATTTGTTAAACAAAGTGTCAAATTAATCAGCTCGACGAGATCTTTAAAATGACACAACAATTCGTGATTGCATCTTGTTGAATTTCCAAGAAAAATAGTACTTTATGTGCTCAAACACACAACTTATGTGACTTTTCCAATTTTGAAGCTCGATAACTTTGGCAAATGTGGACCAAATTTGTTAACCAAAGTGTCAAAGTAATCACCTCAACGAGATTTTGAAGATGTCACAACACATCATGATTGCATCTTGTTGAATTTCCAAGAAAAATAGTACTTTATGTGCTCAAACACACAACTTTTGTGACTTTTCAAATTTTGAAGCTCGATAGCTTCGGCAAATGAAGACCAAATTTGTTAAACAAAGTGTCAAATTAATCAGCTCGACGAGATCTTTAAAATGACACAACAATTCGTGATTGCATCTTGTTGAATTTCCAAGAAAAATAGTACTTTATGTGCTCAAACACACAACTTATGTGACTTTTCCAATTTTGAAGCTCGATAACTTTGGCAAATGTGGACCAAATTTGTTAACCAAAGTGTCAAAGTAATCACCTCAACGAGATTTTGAAGATGTCACAACACATCATGATTGCATCTTGTTGAATTTCCAAGAAAAATAGTACTTTATGTGCTCAAACACACAACTTTTGTGACTTTTCCAATTTTGAAGCTCGATAACTTTGGCAAATGTGGACCAAATTAGTTAACCAAAGTGTCAAAGTAATCACCTCAACGAGATTTTGAAGATGTCACAACACATCATGATTACATCTTGTTGAACTTCCAGGAAAAATAGTACTTTATGTGCTCAAACACACAACTTTTGTGACTTTTCCAATTTTGAAGCTCGATAACTTTGGCAAATGAAGACCAAATTTGTTAAACAAAGTGTCAAATTAATCAGCTCGACGAGATTTTGAAGATGTCACAACACATCATGATTGCATCTTGTTGAATTTCCAAGAAAAATAGTACTTTATGTGCTCAAACACACATATTTTGTGACTTTTCAAATTTTGAAGCTCAATAACTTTGGCAAATGAAGACCAAATTTGTTAAACAAAGTGTCAAATTAATCAGCTCGACGAGATTTTGAAGATGTCACAACACATCATGATTGCATCTTGTTGAATTTCCAAGAAAAATAGTACTTTATGTGCTCAAACACACAACTTTTGTGACTTTTCAAACTTTGAAGCTCGATAACTTTGGCAAATGTGGACCAAATTTGTTAACCAAAGTGTCAAAGTAATCACCTCAACGAGATTTTGAAGATGTCACAACACATCATGATTACATCTTGTTGAACTTCCAGGAAAAATAGTACTTTATGTGCTCAAACACACATATTTTGTGACTTTTCAAACTTTGAAGCTCGATAACTTTGGCAAATGTGGACCAAATTTGTTAACCAAAGTGTCAAAGTAATCACCTCAACGAGATTTTGAAGATGTCACAACACATCATGATTGCATCTTGTTGAATTTCCACGAAAAATAGTACTTTATGTGCTCAAACACACAACTTTTGTGACTTTTCCAATTTTGAAGCTCGATAACTTTGGCAAATGTGGACCAAATTTGTTAACCAAAGTGTCAAAGTAATCACCTCAACGAGATTTTGAAGATGTCACAACACATCATGATTGCATCTTGTTGAATTTCCAAGAAAAATAGTACTTTATGTGCTCAAACACACAACTTTTGTGACTTTTCCAATTTTGAAGCTCGATAACTTTGGCAAATGTGGACCAAATTTGTTAACCAAAGTGTCAAAGTAATCACCTCAACGAGATTTTGAAGATGTCACAACACATCATGATTACATCTTGTTGAACTTCCAGGAAAAATAGTACTTTATGTGCTCAAACACACATATTTTGTGACTTTTCAAACTTTGAAGCTCGATAACTTTGGCAAATGTGGACCAAATTTGTTAACCAAAGTGTCAAATTAATCAGCTCGACGAGATTTTGAAGATGTCACAACACATCATGATTGCATCTTGTTGAATTTCCAAGAAAAATAGTACTTTATGTTCTCAAACACACAACTTTTGTGACTTTTCCAATTTTGAAGCTCGATAACTTTGGCAAATGAAGACCAAATTTGTTAAACAAAGTGTCAAATTAATCAGCTCGACGAGATTTTGAAGATGTCACAACACATCATGATTGCATCTTGTTGAATTTCCAAGAAAAATAGTACTTTATGTGCTCAAACACACAACTTTTGTGACTTTTCCAATTTTGAAGCTCGATAGCTTCGGCAAATGAAGACCAAATTTGTTAACCAAAGTGTCAAATTAATCAGACCGACGAGATCTTTAAAATGACACAACAATTCATGATTGCATCTTGTTGAATTTCCAAGAAAAATAGTACTTTATGTGCTCAAACACACAACTTTTGTGACTTCTCAAATTTTGAAGCTCGATAACTTTGGCAAATGTGGACCAAATTTGTTAACCAAAGTGTCAAAGTAATCACCTCAACGAGATTTTGAAGATGTCACAACACATCATGATTACATCTTGTTGAACTTCCAGGAAAAATAGTACTTTATGTGCTCAAACACACATATTTTGTGACTTTTCAAACTTTGAAGCTCGATAACTTTGGCAAATGTGGACCAAATTTGTTAACCAAAGTGTCAAAGTAATCTCCTCAACGAGATTTTGAAGATGTCACAACACATCATGATTACATCTTGTTGAATTTCCAAGAAAAATAGTACTTTATGTGCTCAAACACACAACTTTTGTGACTTTTCCAATTTTGAAGCTCGATAACTTTGGCAAATGAAGACCAAATTTGTTAAACAAAGTGTCAAATTAATCAGCTCGACGAGATTTTGAAGATGTCACAACACATCATGATTGCATCTTGTTGAATTTCCAAGAAAAATAGTACTTTATGTGCTCAAACACACAACTTTTGTGACTTTTCAAACTTTGAAGCTCGATAACTTTGGCAAATGTGGACCAAATTTGTTAACCAAAGTGTCAAAGTAATCACCTCAACGAGATTTTGAAGATGTCACAACACATCATGATTACATCTTGTTGAACTTCCAGGAAAAATAGTACTTTATGTGCTCAAACACACATATTTTGTTACTTTTCAAACATTGAAGCTCGATAACTTCGGCAAATGAGGACCAAATTTGTTAAACAGAGTGTCAAATTAATCACCTCAACGAGATTTTGAAGATGTCACAACACATCATGATTGCATCTTGTTGAATTTCCACGAAAAATAGTACTTTATGTGCTCAAACACACAACTTTTGTGACTTTTCCAATTTTGAAGCTCGATAACTTTGGCAAATGTGGACCAAATTAGTTAACCAAAGTGTCAAAGTAATCACCTCAACGAGATTTTGAAGATGTCACAACACATCATGATTACATCTTGTTGAACTTCCAGGAAAAATAGTACTTTATGTGCTCAAACACACAACTTTTGTGACTTTTCCAATTTTGAAGCTCGATAACTTTGGCAAATGTGGACCAAATTAGTTAACCAAAGTGTCAAAGTAATCACCTCAACGAGATTTTGAAGATGTCACAACACATCATGATTACATCTTGTTGAACTTCCAGGAAAAATAGTACTTTATGTGCTCAAACACACATATTTTGTGACTTTTCAAACTTTGAAGCTCGATAACTTTGGCAAATGTGGACCAAATTTGTTAACCAAAGTGTCAAATTAATCAGATCGACGAGATTTTGAAGATGTCACAACACATCATGATTGCATCTTGTTGAATTTCCAAGAAAAATAGTACTTTATGTGCTCAAACACACAACTTTTGTGACTTTTCAAATTTTGAAGCTCGATAGCTTCGGCAAATGAAGACCAAATTTGTTAAACAAAGTGTCAAATTAATCAGCTCGACGAGATCTTTAAAATGACACAACAATTCGTGATTGCATCTTGTTGAATTTCCAAGAAAAATAGTACTTTATGTGCTCAAACACACAACTTTTGTGACTTTTCAAACTTTGAAGCTCGATAACTTTGGCAAATGTGGACCAAATTTGTTAACCAAAGTGTCAAAGTAATCACCTCAACGAGATTTTGAAGATGTCACAACACATCATGATTGCATCTTGTTGAATTTCCAAGAAAAATAGTACTTTATGTGCTCAAACACACAAATTTTGTGACTTTTCAAACTTTGAAGCTCGATAACTTTGGCAAATGTGGACCAAATTTGTTAACCAAAGTGTCAAAGTAATCACCTCAACGAGATTTTGAAGATGTCACAACACATCATGATCACATCTTGTTGAACTTCCAGGAAAAATAGTACTTTATGTGCTCAAACACACATATTTTGTGACTTTCCAAACTTTGAAGCTCGATAACTTTGGCAAATGTGGACCAAATTTGTTAAACAAAGTGTCAAATTAATCAGCTCGACGAGATCTTTAAAATGACAGAACAATTCATGATTGCATCTTGTTGAATTTCCAAGAAAAATAGTACTTTATGTGCTCAAACACACAACTTTTGTGACTTTTCCAATTTTGAAGCTCGATAACTTTGGCAAATGTGGACCAAATTTGTTAACCAAAGTGTCAAATTAATCAGCTCGACGAGATCTTTAAAATGACAGAACAATTCATGATTGCATCTTGTTGAATTTCCAAGAAAAATAGTACTTTATGTGCTCAAACACACAACTTTTGTGACTTTTCCAATTTTGAAGCTCGATAACATTGGCAAATGAAGACCAAATTTGTTAAACAAAGTGTCAAATTAATCAGATCGACGAGATTTTGAAGATGTCACAACACATCATGATTGCATCTTGTTGAATTTCCAAGAAAAATAGTACTTTATGTGCTCAAACACACAACTTTTGTGACTTTTCAAACTTTGAATCTCGATAACTTTGGCAAATGTGGACCAAATTTGTTAACCAAAGTGTCAAATTAATCAGCTCGACGAGATCTTTAAAATGACACAACAATTCATGATTGCATCTTGTTGAATTTCCAAGAAAAATAGTACTTTATGTGCTCAAACACACAACTTTTGTGACTTTTCCAATTTTGAAGCTCGATAACTTTGGCAAATGAAGACCAAATTTGTTAAACAAAGTGTCAAATTAATCAGCTCGACGAGATTTTGAAGATGTCACAACACATCATGATTGCATCTTGTTGAATTTCCAAGAAAAATAGTACTTTATGTGCTCAAACACACAACTTTTGTGACTTTTCAAATTTTGAAGCTCGATAGCTTCGGCAAATGAAGACCAAATTTGTTAAACAAAGTGTCAAATTAATCAGCTCGACGAGATCTTTAAAATGACACAACAATTCGTGATTGCATCTTGTTGAATTTCCAAGAAAAATAGTACTTTATGTGCTCAAACACACAACTTTTGTGACTTTTCAAACTTTGAAGCTCGATAACTTTGGCAAATGTGGACCAAATTTGTTAACCAAAGTGTCAAAGTAATCACCTCAACGAGATTTTGAAGATGTCACAACACATCATGATTGAATCTTGTTGAATTTCCAAGAAAAATAGTACTTTATGTGCTCAAACATACAACTTTTGTGACTTTTCAAACTTTGAAGCTCGATAACTTTGGCAAATGTGGACCAAATTTGTTAACCAAAGTGTCAAATTAATCAGCTCGACGAGATCTTTAAAATGACACAACAATTCGTGATTGCATCTTGTTGAATTTCCAAGAAAAATAGTACTTTATGTGCTCAAACACACAACTTTTGTGACTTTTCCAATTTTGAAGCTCGATAACTTTGGCAAATGAAGACCAAATTTGTTAAACAAAGTGTCAAATTAATCAGCTCGACGAGATCTTTAAAATGACACAACAATTCGTGATTGCATCTTGTTGAATTTCCAAGAAAAATAGTACTTTATGTGCTCAAACACACAACTTTTGTGACTTTTCAAACTTTGAAGCTCGATAACTTTGGCAAATGTGGACCAAATTTGTTAACCAAAGTGTCAAAGTAATCACCTCAACGAGATTTTGAAGATGTCACAACACATCATGATTGCATCTTGTTGAATTTCCAAGAAAAATAGTACTTTATGTGCTCAAACACACAACTTTTGTGACTTTTCAAACTTTGAAGCTCGATAACTTTGGCAAATGTGGACCAAATTTGTTAACCAAAGTGTCAAATTAATCAGCTCGACGAGATCTTTAAAATGACACAACAATTCGTGATTGCATCTTGTTGAATTTCCAAGAAAAATAGTACTTTATGTGCTCAAACACACAACTTTTGTGACTTTTCCAATTTTGAAGCTCGATAACTTTGGCAAATGAAGACCAAATTTGTTAAACAAAGTGTCAAATTAATCAGCTCGACGAGATTTTGAAGATGTCACAACACATCATGATTGCATCTTGTTGAATTTCCAAGAAAAATAGTACTTTATGTGCTCAAACACACAACTTTTGTGACTTTTCCAATTTTGAAGCTCGATAACTTTGGCAAATGAAGACCAAATTTGTTAAACAAAGTGTCAAATTAATCAGCTCGACGAGATTTTGAAGATGTCACAACACATCATGATTGCATCTTGTTGAATTTCCAAGAAAAATAGTACTTTATGTGCTCAAACACACAACTTTTGTGACTTTTCAAACTTTGAAGCTCGATAACTTTGGCAAATGTGGACCAAATTTGTTAACCAAAGTGTCAAATTAATCAGCTCGACGAGATCTTTAAAATGACACAACAATTCGTGATTGCATCTTGTTGAATTTCCAAGAAAAAAAGTACTTTATGTGCTCAAACACACAACTTTTGTGACTTTTCCAATTTTGAAGCTCGATAACTTTGGCAAATGAAGACCAAATTTGTTAAACAAAGTGTCAAATTAATCAGCTCGACGAGATCTTTAAAATGACACAACAATTCGTGATTGCATCTTGTTGAATTTCCAAGAAAAATAGTACTTTATGTGCTCAAACACACAACTTTTGTGACTTTTCAAACTTTGAAGCTCGATAACTTTGGCAAATGTGGACCAAATTTGTTAACCAAAGTGTCAAAGTAATCACCTCAACGAGATTTTGAAGATGTCACAACACATCATGATTGCATCTTGTTGAATTTCCAAGAAAAATAGTACTTTATGTGCTCAAACACACATATTTTGTGACTTTTCAAACTTTGAGCTCGATAACTTTGGCAAATGTGGACCAAATTTGTTAACCAAAGTGTCAAAGTAATCACCTCAACGAGATTTTGAAGATGTCACAACACATCATGATTGCATCTTGTTGAATTTCCAAGAAAAATAGTACTTTATGTGCTCAAACACACAACTTTTGTGACTTTTCAAACTTTGAAGCTCGATAACTTTGGCAAATGTGGACCAAATTTGTTAACCAAAGTGTCAAATTAATCAGCTCGACGAGATCTTTAAAATGACACAACAATTCGTGATTGCATCTTGTTGAATTTCCAAGAAAAATAGTACTTTATGTGCTCAAACACACAACTTTTGTGACTTTTCCAATTTTGAAGCTCGATAACTTTGGCAAATGAAGACCAAATTTGTTAAACAAAGTGTCAAATTAATCAGCTCGACGAGATTTTGAAGATGTCACAACACATCATGATTGCATCTTGTTGAATTTCCAAGAAAAATAGTACTTTATGTGCTCAAACACACAACTTTTGTGACTTTTCCAATTTTGAAGCTCGATAACTTTGGCAAATGTGGACCAAATTTGTTAACCAAAGTGTCAAAGTTATCACCTCAACGAGATTTTGAAGATGTCGCAACACATCATGATTACATCTTGTTGAACTTCCAGGAAAAATAGTACTTTATGTGCTCAAACACACATATTTTGTGACTTTTCAAACTTTGAAGCTCGATAACTTTGGCAAATGTGGACCAAATTTGTTAACCAAAGTGTCAAAGTAATCTCCTCAACGAGATTTTGAAGATGTCACAACACATCATGATTACATCTTGTTGAATTTCCAAGAAAAATAGTACTTTATGTGCTCAAACACACAACTTTTGTGACTTCCAATTTTGAAGCTCGATAACTTTGGCAAATGAAGACCAAATTTGTTAAACAAAGTGTCAAATTAATCAGCTCGACGAGATTTTGAAGATGTCACAACACATCATGATTGCATCTTGTTGAATTTCCAAGAAAAATAGTACTTTATGTGCTCAAACACACAACTTTTGTGACTTTTCAAATTTTGAAGCTCGATAACTTTGGCAAATGTGGACCAAATTTGTTAACCAAAGTGTCAAATTAATCAGCTCGACGAGATCTTTAAAATGACACAACAATTCATGATTGCATCTTGTTGAATTTCCAAGAAAAATAGTACTTTATGTGCTCAAACACACAACTTTTGTGACTTTTCCAATTTTGAAGCTCGATAACTTTGGCAAATGAAGACCAAATTTGTTAAACAAAGTGTCAAATTAATCAGCTCGACGAGATTTTGAAGATGTCACAACACATCATGATTGCATCTTGTTGAATTTCCAAGAAAAATAGTACTTTATGTGCTCAAACACACAACTTTTGTGACTTTTCAAATTTTGAAGCTCGATAGCTTCGGCAAATGAAGACCAAATTTGTTAAACAAAGTGTCAAATTAATCAGCTCGACGAGATTTTGAAGATGTCACAACACATCATGATTGCATCTTGTTGAATTTCCAAGAAAAATAGTACTTTATGTGCTCAAACACACAACTTTTGTGACTTTTCCAATTTTGAAGCTCGATAACTTTGGCAAATGTGGACCAAATTTGTTAACCAAAGTGTCAAAGTAATCACCTCAACGAGATTTTGAAGATGTCACAACACATCATGATCACATCTTGTTGAACTTCCAGGAAAAATAGTACTTTATGTGCTCAAACACACATATTTTGTGACTTTCCAAACTTTGAAGCTCGATAACTTTGGCAAATGTGGACCAAATTTGTTAAACAAAGTGTCAAATTAATCAGCTCGACGAGATCTTTAAAATGACAGAACAATTCATGATTGCATCTTGTTGAATTTCCAAGAAAAATAGTACTTTATGTGCTCAAACACACAACTTTTGTGACTTTTCCAATTTTGAAGCTCGATAACTTTGGCAAATGTGGACCAAATTTGTTAACCAAAGTGTCAAATTAATCAGCTCGACGAGATCTTTAAAATGACAGAACAATTCATGATTGCATCTTGTTGAATTTCCAAGAAAAATAGTACTTTATGTGCTCAAACACACAACTTTTGTGACTTTTCCAATTTTGAAGCTCGATAACTTTGGCAAATGAAGACCAAATTTGTTAAACAAAGTGTCAAATTAATCAGATCGACGAGATTTTGAAGATGTCACAACACATCATGATTGCATCTTGTTGAATTTCCAAGAAAAATAGTACTTTATGTGCTCAAACACACAACTTTTGTGACTTTTCAAATTTTGAAGCTCGATAGCTTCGGCAAATGAAGACCAAATTTGTTAAACAAAGTGTCAAATTAATCAGCTCGACGAGATCTTTAAAATGACACAACAATTCGTGATTGCATCTTGTTGAATTTCCAAGAAAAATAGTACTTTATGTGCTCAAACACACAACTTTTGTGACTTTTCAAACTTTGAAGCTCGATAACTTTGGCAAATGTGGACCAAATTTGTTAACCAAAGTGTCAAAGTAATCACCTCAACGAGATTTTGAAGATGTCACAACACATCATGATTGCATCTTGTTGAATTTCCAAGAAAAATAGTACTTTATGTGCTCAAACACACAACTTTTGTGACTTTTCAAACTTTGAAGCTCGATAACTTTGGCAAATGTGGACCAAATTTGTTAACCAAAGTGTCAAATTAATCAGCTCGACGAGATCTTTAAAATGACACAACAATTCGTGATTGCATCTTGTTGAATTTCCAAGAAAAATAGTACTTTATGTGCTCAAACACACAACTTTTGTGACTTTTCCAATTTTGAAGCTCGATAACTTTGGCAAATGAAGACCAAATTTGTTAAACAAAGTGTCAAATTAATCAGCTCGACGAGATTTTGAAGATGTCACAACACATCATGATTGCATCTTGTTGAATTTCCAAGAAAAATAGTACTTTATGTGCTCAAACACACAACTTTTGTGACTTTTCCAATTTTGAAGCTCGATAACTTTGGCAAATGTGGACCAAATTTGTTAACCAAAGTGTCAAAGTAATCACCTCAACGAGATTTTGAAGATGTCGCAACACATCATGATTACATCTTGTTGAACTTCCAGGAAAAATAGTACTTTATGTGCTCAAACACACATATTTTGTGACTTTTCAAACTTTGAAGCTCGATAACTTTGGCAAATGTGGACCAAATTTGTTAACCAAAGTGTCAAAGTAATCTCCTCAACGAGATTTTGAAGATGTCACAACACATCATGATTACATCTTGTTGAATTTCCAAGAAAAATAGTACTTTATGTGCTCAAACACACAACTTTTGTGACTTCCAATTTTGAAGCTCGATAACTTTGGCAAATGAAGACCAAATTTGTTAAACAAAGTGTCAAATTAATCAGCTCGACGAGATTTTGAAGATGTCACAACACATCATGATTGCATCTTGTTGAATTTCCAAGAAAAATAGTACTTTATGTGCTCAAACACACAACTTTTGTGACTTTTCAAATTTTGAAGCTCGATAACTTTGGCAAATGTGGACCAAATTTGTTAACCAAAGTGTCAAATTAATCAGCTCGACGAGATCTTTAAAATGACACAACAATTCATGATTGCATCTTGTTGAATTTCCAAGAAAAATAGTACTTTATGTGCTCAAACACACAACTTTTGTGACTTTTCCAATTTTGAAGCTCGATAACTTTGGCAAATGAAGACCAAATTTGTTAAACAAAGTGTCAAATTAATCAGCTCGACGAGATTTTGAAGATGTCACAACACATCATGATTGCATCTTGTTGAATTTCCAAGAAAAATAGTACTTTATGTGCTCAAACACACAACTTTTGTGACTTTTCAAATTTTGAAGCTCGATAGCTTCGGCAAATGAAGACCAAATTTGTTAAACAAAGTGTCAAATTAATCAGCTCGACGAGATTTTGAAGATGTCACAACACATCATGATTGCATCTTGTTGAATTTCCAAGAAAAATAGTACTTTATGTGCTCAAACACACAACTTTTGTGACTTTTCCAATTTTGAAGCTCGATAACTTTGGCAAATGTGGACCAAATTTGTTAACCAAAGTGTCAAAGTAATCACCTCAACGAGATTTTGAAGATGTCACAACACATCATGATCACATCTTGTTGAACTTCCAGGAAAAATAGTACTTTATGTGCTCAAACACACATATTTTGTGACTTTCCAAACTTTGAAGCTCGATAACTTTGGCAAATGTGGACCAAATTTGTTAAACAAAGTGTCAAATTAATCAGCTCGACGAGATCTTTAAAATGACACAACAATTCATGATTGCATCTTGTTGAATTTCCAAGAAAAATAGTACTTTATGTGCTCAAACACACAACTTTTGTGACTTTTCCAATTTTGAAGCTCGATAACTTTGGCAAATGTGGACCAAATTTGTTAACCAAAGTGTCAAATTAATCAGCTCGACGAGATCTTTAAAATGACAGAACAATTCATGATTGCATCTTGTTGAATTTCCAAGAAAAATAGTACTTTATGTGCTCAAACACACAACTTTTGTGACTTTTCCAATTTTGAAGCTCGATAACTTTGGCAAATGAAGACCAAATTTGTTAAACAAAGTGTCAAATTAATCAGATCGACGAGATTTTGAAGATGTCACAACACATCATGATTGCATCTTGTTGAATTTTCAAGAAAAATAGTACTTTATGTGCTCAAACACACAACTTTTGTGACTTTTCAAATTTTGAAGCTCGATAGCTTCGGCAAATGAAGACCAAATTTGTTAAACAAAGTGTCAAATTAATCAGCTCGACGAGATCTTTAAAATGACACAACAATTCGTGATTGCATCTTGTTGAATTTCCAAGAAAAATAGTACTTTATGTGCTCAAACACACAACTTTTGTGACTTTTCAAACTTTGAAGCTCGATAACTTTGGCAAATGTGGACCAAATTTGTTAACCAAAGTGTCAAAGTAATCACCTCAACGAGATTTTGAAGATGTCACAACACATCATGATTGCATCTTGTTGAATTTCCAAGAAAAATAGTACTTTATGTGCTCAAACACACAACTTTTGTGACTTTTCAAACTTTGAAGCTCGATAACTTTGGCAAATGTGGACCAAATTTGTTAACCAAAGTGTCAAATTAATCAGCTCGACGAGATCTTTAAAATGACACAACAATTCGTGATTGCATCTTGTTGAATTTCCAAGAAAAATAGTACTTTATGTGCTCAAACACACAACTTTTGTGACTTTTCCAATTTTGAAGCTCGATAACTTTGGCAAATGTGGACCAAATTTGTTAACCAAAGTGTCAAATTAATCAGATCGACGAGATCTTTAAAATGACACAACAATTCATGATTGCATCTTGTTGAATTTCCAAGAAAAATAGTACTTTATGTGCTCAAACACACAACTTTTGTGACTTTTCCAATTTTGAAGCTCGATAACTTCGGCAAATGTGGACCAAATTTGTTAAACAAAGTGTCAAAGTAATCACCTCAACGAGATTTTGAAGATGTCACAACACATCATGATTACATCTTGTTGAACTGCCAAGAAAAATAGTACTTTATGTGCTCAAACACACAACTTTTGTGACTTTTCAAAGTTTGAAGCTCGATAACTTTGGCAAATGAAGACCAAATTTGTTAAACAAAGTGTCAAATTAATCAGCTCGACGAGAGTTTGAAGATGTCACAACACATCATGATTGCATCTTGTTGAATTTCCAAGAAAAATAGTACTTTATGTGCTCAAACACACAACTTTTGTGACTTTTCAAACTTTGAAGCTCGATAACTTTGGCAAATGTGGACCAAATTTGTTAACCAAAGTGTCAAATTAATCAGCTCGACGAGATCTTTAAAATGACACAACAATTCATGATTGCATCTTGTTGAATTTCCAAGAAAAATAGTACTTTATGTGCTCAAACACACAACTTTTGTGACTTTTCCAATTTTGAAGCTCGATAACTTTGGCAAATGAAGACCAAATTTGTTAAACAAAGTGTCAAATTAATCAGCTCGACGAGATTTTGAAGATGTCACAACACATCATGATTGCATCTTGTTGAATTTCCAAGAAAAATAGTACTTTATGTGCTCAAACACACAACTTTTGTGACTTTTCCAATTTTGAAGCTCGATAACTTTGGCAAATGAAGACCAAATTTGTTAAACAAAGTGTCAAATTAATCAGCTCGATGAGATCTTTAAAATGACACAACAATTCGTGATTGCATCTTGTTGAATTTCCAAGAAAAATAGTACTTTATGTGCTCAAACACACAACTTTTGTGACTTTTCAAACTTTGAAGCTCGATAACTTTGGCAAATGTGGACCAAATTTGTTAACCAAAGTGTCAAAGTAATCACCTCAACGAGATTTTGAAGATGTCACAACACATCATGATTGCATCTTGTTGAATTTCCAAGAAAAATAGTACTTTATGTGCTCAAACACACAACTTTTGTGACTTTTCAAACTTTGAAGCTCGATAACTTTGGCAAATGTGGACCAAATTTGTTAACCAAAGTGTCAAATTAATCAGCTCGACGAGATCTTTAAAATGACACAACAATTCGTGATTGCATCTTGTTGAATTTCCAAGAAAAATAGTACTTTATGTGCTCAAACACACAACTTTTGTGACTTTTCCAATTTTGAAGCTCGATAACTTTGGCAAATGAAGACCAAATTTGTTAAACAAAGTGTCAAATTAATCAGCTCGACGAGATTTTGAAGATGTCACAACACATCATGATTGCATCTTGTTGAATTTCCAAGAAAAATAGTACTTTATGTGCTCAAACACACAACTTTTGTGACTTTTCCAATTTTGAAGCTCGATAACTTTGGCAAATGAAGACCAAATTTGTTAAACAAAGTGTCAAATTAATCAGCTCGACGAGATTTTGAAGATGTCACAACACATCATGATTGCATCTTGTTGAATTTCCAAGAAAAATAGTACTTTATGTGCTCAAACACACAACTTTTGTGACTTTTCAAACTTTGAAGCTCGATAACTTTGGCAAATGTGGACCAAATTTGTTAACCAAAGTGTCAAATTAATCAGCTCGACGAGATCTTTAAAATGACACAACAATTCGTGATTGCATCTTGTTGAATTTCCAAGAAAAAAAGTACTTTATGTGCTCAAACACACAACTTTTGTGACTTTTCCAATTTTGAAGCTCGATAACTTTGGCAAATGAAGACCAAATTTGTTAAACAAAGTGTCAAATTAATCAGCTCGACGAGATTTTGAAGATGTCACAACACATCATGATTGCATCTTGTTGAATTTCCAAGAAAAATAGTACTTTATGTGCTCAAACACACAACTTTTGTGACTTCCAATTTTGAAGCTCGATAACTTTGGCAAATGAAGACCAAATTTGTTAAACAAAGTGTCAAATTAATCAGCTCGACGAGATTTTGAAGATGTCACAACACATCATGATTGCATCTTGTTGAATTTCCAAGAAAAATAGTACTTTATGTGCTCAAACACACAACTTTTGTGACTTTTCCAATTTTGAAGCTCGATAACTTTGGCAAATGAAGACCAAATTTGTTAAACAAAGTGTCAAATTAATCAGCTCGATGAGATCTTTAAAATGACACAACAATTCGTGATTGCATCTTGTTGAATTTCCAAGAAAAATAGTACTTTATGTGCTCAAACACACAACTTTTGTGACTTTTCAAACTTTGAAGCTCGATAACTTTGGCAAATGTGGACCAAATTTGTTAACCAAAGTGTCAAAGTAATCACCTCAACGAGATTTTGAAGATGTCACAACACATCATGATTGCATCTTGTTGAATTTCCAAGAAAAATAGTACTTTATGTGCTCAAACACACAACTTTTGTGACTTTTCAAACTTTGAAGCTCGATAACTTTGGCAAATGTGGACCAAATTTGTTAACCAAAGTGTCAAATTAATCAGCTCGACGAGATCTTTAAAATGACACAACAATTCGTGATTGCATCTTGTTGAATTTCCAAGAAAAATAGTACTTTATGTGCTCAAACACACAACTTTTGTGACTTTTCCAATTTTGAAGCTCGATAACTTTGGCAAATGAAGACCAAATTTGTTAAACAAAGTGTCAAATTAATCAGCTCGACGAGATTTTGAAGATGTCACAACACATCATGATTGCATCTTGTTGAATTTCCAAGAAAAATAGTACTTTATGTGCTCAAACACACAACTTTTGTGACTTTTCCAATTTTGAAGCTCGATAACTTTGGCAAATGAAGACCAAATTTGTTAAACAAAGTGTCAAATTAATCAGCTCGACGAGATTTTGAAGATGTCACAACACATCATGATTGCATCTTGTTGAATTTCCAAGAAAAATAGTACTTTATGTGCTCAAACACACAACTTTTGTGACTTTTCAAACTTTGAAGCTCGATAACTTTGGCAAATGTGGACCAAATTTGTTAACCAAAGTGTCAAATTAATCAGCTCGACGAGATCTTTAAAATGACACAACAATTCGTGATTGCATCTTGTTGAATTTCCAAGAAAAAAAGTACTTTATGTGCTCAAACACACAACTTTTGTGACTTTTCCAATTTTGAAGCTCGATAACTTTGGCAAATGAAGACCAAATTTGTTAAACAAAGTGTCAAATTAATCAGCTCGACGAGATTTTGAAGATGTCACAACACATCATGATTGCATCTTGTTGAATTTCCAAGAAAAATAGTACTTTATGTGCTCAAACACACAACTTTTGTGACTTCCAATTTTGAAGCTCGATAACTTTGGCAAATGAAGACCAAATTTGTTAAACAAAGTGTCAAATTAATCAGCTCGACGAGATTTTGAAGATGTCACAACACATCATGATTGCATCTTGTTGAATTTCCAAGAAAAATAGTACTTTATGTGCTCAAACACACAACTTTTGTGACTTTTCAAATTTTGAAGCTCGATAACTTTGGCAAATGTGGACCAAATTTGTTAACCAAAGTGTCAAATTAATCAGCTCGACGAGATCTTTAAAATGACACAACAATTCATGATTGCATCTTGTTGAATTTCCAAGAAAAATAGTACTTTATGTGCTCAAACACACAACTTTTGTGACTTTTCCAATTTTGAAGCTCGATAACTTTGGCAAATGAAGACCAAATTTGTTAAACAAAGTGTCAAATTAATCAGCTCGACGAGATTTTGAAGATGTCACAACACATCATGATTGCATCTTGTTGAATTTCCAAGAAAAATAGTACTTTATGTGCTCAAACACACAACTTTTGTGACTTCCAATTTTGAAGCTCGATAACTTTGGCAAATGAAGACCAAATTTGTTAAACAAAGTGTCAAATTAATCAGCTCGACGAGATTTTGAAGATGTCACAACACATCATGATTGCATCTTGTTGAATTTCCAAGAAAAATAGTACTTTATGTGCTCAAACACACAACTTTTGTGACTTTTCAAATTTTGAAGCTCGATAACTTTGGCAAATGTGGACCAAATTTGTTAACCAAAGTGTCAAATTAATCAGCTCGACGAGATCTTTAAAATGACACAACAATTCATGATTGCATCTTGTTGAATTTCCAAGAAAAATAGTACTTTATGTGCTCAAACACACAACTTTTGTGACTTTTCCAATTTTGAAGCTCGATAACTTTGGCAAATGAAGACCAAATTTGTTAAACAAAGTGTCAAATTAATCAGCTCGACGAGATTTTGAAGATGTCACAACACATCATGATTGCATCTTGTTGAATTTCCAAGAAAAATAGTACTTTATGTGCTCAAACACACAACTTTTGTGACTTTTCAAATTTTGAAGCTCGATAGCTTCGGCAAATGAAGACCAAATTTGTTAAACAAAGTGTCAAATTAATCAGCTCGACGAGATTTTGAAGATGTCACAACACATCATGATTGCATCTTGTTGAATTTCCAAGAAAAATAGTACTTTATGTGCTCAAACACACAACTTTTGTGACTTTTCCAATTTTGAAGCTCGATAACTTTGGCAAATGTGGACCAAATTTGTTAACCAAAGTGTCAAAGTAATCACCTCAACGAGATTTTGAAGATGTCACAACACATCATGATCACATCTTGTTGAACTTCCAGGAAAAATAGTACTTTATGTGCTCAAACACACATATTTTGTGACTTTCCAAACTTTGAAGCTCGATAACTTTGGCAAATGTGGACCAAATTTGTTAAACAAAGTGTCAAATTAATCAGCTCGACGAGATCTTTAAAATGACAGAACAATTCATGATTGCATCTTGTTGAATTTCCAAGAAAAATAGTACTTTATGTGCTCAAACACACAACTTTTGTGACTTTTCCAATTTTGAAGCTCGATAACTTTGGCAAATGTGGACCAAATTTGTTAACCAAAGTGTCAAATTAATCAGCTCGACGAGATCTTTAAAATGACAGAACAATTCATGATTGCATCTTGTTGAATTTCCAAGAAAAATAGTACTTTATGTGCTCAAACACACAACTTTTGTGACTTTTCCAATTTTGAAGCTCGATAACTTTGGCAAATGAAGACCAAATTTGTTAAACAAAGTGTCAAATTAATCAGATCGACGAGATTTTGAAGATGTCACAACACATCATGATTGCATCTTGTTGAATTTCCAAGAAAAATAGTACTTTATGTGCTCAAACACACAACTTTTGTGACTTTTCAAATTTTGAAGCTCGATAGCTTCGGCAAATGAAGACCAAATTTGTTAAACAAAGTGTCAAATTAATCAGCTCGACGAGATCTTTAAAATGACACAACAATTCGTGATTGCATCTTGTTGAATTTCCAAGAAAAATAGTACTTTATGTGCTCAAACACACAACTTTTGTGACTTTTCAAACTTTGAAGCTCGATAACTTTGGCAAATGTGGACCAAATTTGTTAACCAAAGTGTCAAAGTAATCACCTCAACGAGATTTTGAAGATGTCACAACACATCATGATTGCATCTTGTTGAATTTCCAAGAAAAATAGTACTTTATGTGCTCAAACACACAACTTTTGTGACTTTTCAAACTTTGAAGCTCGATAACTTTGGCAAATGTGGACCAAATTTGTTAACCAAAGTGTCAAATTAATCAGCTCGACGAGATCTTTAAAATGACACAACAATTCGTGATTGCATCTTGTTGAATTTCCAAGAAAAATAGTACTTTATGTGCTCAAACACACAACTTTTGTGACTTTTCCAATTTTGAAGCTCGATAACTTTGGCAAATGAAGACCAAATTTGTTAAACAAAGTGTCAAATTAATCAGCTCGACGAGATTTTGAAGATGTCACAACACATCATGATTGCATCTTGTTGAATTTCCAAGAAAAATAGTACTTTATGTGCTCAAACACACAACTTTTGTGACTTTTCCAATTTTGAAGCTCGATAACTTGGGCAAATGTGGACCAAATTTGTTAACCAAAGTGTCAAAGTAATCACCTCAACGAGATTTTGAAGATGTCGCAACACATCATGATTACATCTTGTTGAACTTCCAGGAAAAATAGTACTTTATGTGCTCAAACACACATATTTTGTGACTTTTCAAACTTTGAAGCTCGATAACTTTGGCAAATGTGGACCAAATTTGTTAACCAAAGTGTCAAAGTAATCTCCTCAACGAGATTTTGAAGATGTCACAACACATCATGATTGCATCTTGTTGAATTTCCACGAAAAATAGTACTTTATGTGCTCAAACACACAACTTTTGTGACTTTTCCAATTTTGAAGCTCGATAACTTTGGCAAATGTGGACCAAATTAGTTAACCAAAGTGTCAAAGTAATCACCTCAACGAGATTTTGAAGATGTCACAACACATCATGATTACATCTTGTTGAACTTCCAGGAAAAATAGTACTTTATGTGCTCAAACACACATATTTTGTTACTTTTCAAACATTGAAGCTCGATAACTTCGGCAAATGAGGACCAAATTTGTTAAACAGAGTGTCAAATTAATCACCTCAACGAGATTTTGAAGATGTCACAACACATCATGATTGCATCTTGTTGAATTTCCAAGAAAAATAGTACTTTATGTGCTCAAACACACAACTTTTGTGACTTTTCCAATTTTGAAGCTCGATAACTTTGGCAAATGTGGACCAAATTTGTTAACCAAAGTGTCAAATTAATCAGATCGACGAGATCTTTAAAATGACACAACAATTCATGATTGCATCTTGTTGAATTTCCAAGAAAAATAGTACTTTATGTGCTCAAACACACAACTTTTGTGACTTTTCCAATTTTGAAGCTCGATAACTTCGGCAAATGTGGACCAAATTTGTTAAACAAAGTGTCAAAGTAATCACCTCAACGAGATTTTGAAGATGTCACAACACATCATGATTACATCTTGTTGAACTGCCAAGAAAAATAGTACTTTATGTGCTCAAACACACAACTTTTGTGACTTTTCAAAGTTTGAAGCTCGATAACTTTGGCAAATGAAGACCAAATTTGTTAAACAAAGTGTCAAATTAATCAGCTCGACGAGAGTTTGAAGATGTCACAACACATCATGATTGCATCTTGTTGAATTTCCAAGAAAAATAGTACTTTATGTGCTCAAACACACAACTTTTGTGACTTTTCAAACTTTGAAGCTCGATAACTTTGGCAAATGTGGACCAAATTTGTTAACCAAAGTGTCAAATTAATCAGCTCGACGAGATCTTTAAAATGACACAACAATTCATGATTGCATCTTGTTGAATTTCCAAGAAAAATAGTACTTTATGTGCTCAAACACACAACTTTTGTGACTTTTCCAATTTTGAAGCTCGATAACTTTGGCAAATGTGGACCAAATTTGTTAACCAAAGTGTCAAAGTAATCACCTCAACGAGATTTTGAAGATGTCACAACACATCATGATTACATCTTGTTGAACTTCCAGGAAAAATAGTACTTTATGTGCTCAAATACACATATTTTGTGACTTTTCAAACTTTGAAGCTCGATAACTTTGGCAAATGTGGACCAAATTTGTTAACCAAAGTGTCAAATTAATCAGCTCGACGAGATTTTGAAGATGTCACAACACATCATGATTGCATCTTGTTGAATTTCCAAGAAAAATAGTATTTTATGTGCTCAAACACACAACTTTTGTGACTTCCAATTTTGAAGCTCGATAACTTTGGCAAATGTAGACCAAATTTGTTAAACAAAGTGTCAAATTAATCAGCTCGACGAGATTTTGAAGATGTCACAACACATCATGATTGCATCTTGTTGAATTTCCAAGAAAAATAGTACTTTATGTGCTCAAACACACAACTTTTGTGACTTTTCAAACTTTGAAGGTCGATAACTTTGGCAAATGTGGACCAAATTTGTTAACCAAAGTGTCAAAGTAATCCCCTCAACGAGATTTTGAAGATGTCACAACACATCATGATTGCATCTTGTTGAATTTCCACGAAAAATAGTACTTTATGTGCTCAAACACACAACTTTTGTGACTTTTCCAATTTTGAAGCTCGATAACTTTGGCAAATGTGGACCAAATTAGTTAACCAAAGTGTCAAAGTAATCACCTCAACGAGATTTTGAAGATGTCACAACACATCATGATTACATCTTGTTGAACTTCCAGGAAAAATAGTACTTTATGTGCTCAAACACACAACTTTTGTGACTTTTCCAATTTTGAAGCTCGATAACTTTGGCAAATGTGGACCAAATTAGTTAACCAAAGTGTCAAAGTAATCACCTCAACGAGATTTTGAAGATGTCACAACACATCATGATTACATCTTGTTGAACTTCCAGGAAAAATAGTACTTTATGTGCTCAAACACACATATTTTGTGACTTTTCAAACTTTGAAGCTCGATAACTTTGGCAAATGTGGACCAAATTTGTCAACCAAAGTGTCAAATTAATCAGATCGACGAGATTTTGAAGATGTCACAACACATCATGATTGCATCTTGTTGAATTTCCAAGAAAAATAGTACTTTATGTGCTCAAACACACAACTTTTGTGACTTTTCAAATTTTGAAGCTCGATAGCTTCGGCAAATGAAGACCAAATTTGTTAAACAAAGTGTCAAATTAATCAGCTCGACGAGATCTTTAAAATGACACAACAATTCGTGATTGCATCTTGTTGAATTTCCAAGAAAAATAGTACTTTATGTGCTCAAACACACAACTTTTGTGACTTTTCAAACTTTGAAGCTCGATAACTTTGGCAAATGTGGACCAAATTTGTTAACCAAAGTGTCAAAGTAATCACCTCAACGAGATTTTGAAGATGTCACAACACATCATGATTGCATCTTGTTGAATTTCCAAGAAAAATAGTACTTTATGTGCTCAAACACACATATTTTGTGACTTTTCAAACTTTGAAGCTCTATAACTTTGGCAAATGTGGACCAAATTTGTTAACCAAAGTGTCAAATTAATCAGATCGACGAGATCTTTAAAATGACACAACAATTCATGATTGCATCTTGTTGAATTTCCAAGTAAAATAGTACTTTATGTGCTCAAACACACAACTTTTGTGACTTTTCAAACTTTGAAGCTCGATAACTTTGGCAAATGAAGACCAAATTTGTTAAACAAAGTGTCAAATTAATCAGCTCGACGAGATCTTTAAAATGACACAACAATTCATGATGGCATCTTGTTGAATTTCCAAGAAAAATAGTACTTTATGTGCTCAAACACACAACTTTTGTGACTTTTCAAACTTTGAAGCTCGATAACTTTGGCAAATGTGGACCAAATTTGTTAACCAAAGTGTCAAAGTAATCACCTCAACGAGATTTTGAAGATGTCACAACACATCATGATTACATCTTGTTGAACTTCCAGGAAAAATAGTACTTTATGTGCTCAAACACACATATTTTGTTACTTTTCAAACATTGAAGCTCGATAACTTCGGCAAATGAGGACCAAATTTGTTAAACAGAGTGTCAAATTAATCACCTCAACGAGATTTTGAAGATGTCACAACACATCATGATTGCATCTTGTTGAATTTCCAAGAAAAATAGTACTTTATGTGCTCAAACACACAACTTTTGTGACTTTTCCAATTTTGAAGCTCGATAACTTTGGCAAATGTGGACCAAATTTGTTAACCAAAGTGTCAAATTAATCAGATCGACGAGATCTTTAAAATGACACAACAATTCATGATTGCATCTTGTTGAATTTCCAAGAAAAATAGTACTTTATGTGCTCAAACACACAACTTTTGTGACTTTTCCAATTTTGAAGCTCGATAACTTCGGCAAATGTGGACCAAATTTGTTAAACAAAGTGTCAAAGTAATCACCTCAACGAGATTTTGAAGATGTCACAACACATCATGATTACATCTTGTTGAACTGCCAAGAAAAATAGTACTTTATGTGCTCAAACACACAACTTTTGTGACTTTTCAAAGTTTGAAGCTCGATAACTTTGGCAAATGAAGACCAAATTTGTTAAACAAAGTGTCAAATTAATCAGCTCGACGAGAGTTTGAAGATGTCACAACACATCATGATTGCATCTTGTTGAATTTCCAAGAAAAATAGTACTTTATGTGCTCAAACACACAACTTTTGTGACTTTTCAAACTTTGAAGCTCGATAACTTTGGCAAATGTGGACCAAATTTGTTAACCAAAGTGTCAAATTAATCAGCTCGACGAGATCTTTAAAATGACACAACAATTCATGATTGCATCTTGTTGAATTTCCAAGAAAAATAGTACTTTATGTGCTCAAACACACAACTTTTGTGACTTTTCCAATTTTGAAGCTCGATAACTTTGGCAAATGTGGACCAAATTTGTTAACCAAAGTGTCAAAGTAATCACCTCAACGAGATTTTGAAGATGTCACAACACATCATGATTACATCTTGTTGAACTTCCAGGAAAAATAGTACTTTATGTGCTCAAACACACATATTTTGTGACTTTTCAAACTTTGAAGCTCGATAACTTTGGCAAATGTGGACCAAATTTGTTAACCAAAGTGTCAAAGTAATCTCCTCAACGAGATTTTGAAGATGTCACAACACATCATGATTGCATCTTGTTGAATTTCCACGAAAAATAGTACTTTATGTGCTCAAACACACAACTTTTGTGACTTTTCCAATTTTGAAGCTCGATAACTTTGGCAAATGTGGACCAAATTAGTTAACCAAAGTGTCAAAGTAATCACCTCAACGAGATTTTGAAGATGTCACAACACATCATGATTACATCTTGTTGAACTTCCAGGAAAAATAGTACTTTATGTGCTCAAACACACAACTTTTGTGACTTTTCCAATTTTGAAGCTCGATAACTTTGGCAAATGTGGACCAAATTAGTTAACCAAAGTGTCAAAGTAATCACCTCAACGAGATTTTGAAGATGTCACAACACATCATGATTACATCTTGTTGAACTTCCAGGAAAAATAGTACTTTATGTGCTCAAACACACATATTTTGTGACTTTTCAAACTTTGAAGCTCGATAACTTTGGCAAATGTGGACCAAATTTGTCAACCAAAGTGTCAAATTAATCAGATCGACGAGATTTTGAAGATGTCACAACACATCATGATTGCATCTTGTTGAATTTCCAAGAAAAATAGTACTTTATGTGCTCAAACACACAACTTTTGTGACTTTTCAAATTTTGAAGCTCGATAGCTTCGGCAAATGAAGACCAAATTTGTTAAACAAAGTGTCAAATTAATCAGCTCGACGAGATCTTTAAAATGACACAACAATTCGTGATTGCATCTTGTTGAATTTCCAAGAAAAATAGTACTTTATGTGCTCAAACACACAACTTTTGTGACTTTTCAAACTTTGAAGCTCGATAACTTTGGCAAATGTGGACCAAATTTGTTAACCAAAGTGTCAAAGTAATCACCTCAACGAGATTTTGAAGATGTCACAACACATCATGATTACATCTTGTTGAACTTCCAGGAAAAATAGTACTTTATGTGCTCAAACACACATATTTTGTTACTTTTCAAACATTGAAGCTCGATAACTTCGGCAAATGAGGACCAAATTTGTTAAACAGAGTGTCAAATTAATCACCTCAACGAGATTTTGAAGATGTCACAACACATCATGATTGCATCTTGTTGAATTTCCAAGAAAAATAGTACTTTATGTGCTCAAACACACAACTTTTGTGACTTTTCCAATTTTGAAGCTCGATAACTTTGGCAAATGTGGACCAAATTTGTTAACCAAAGTGTCAAATTAATCAGATCGACGAGATCTTTAAAATGACACAACAATTCATGATTGCATCTTGTTGAATTTCCAAGAAAAATAGTACTTTATGTGCTCAAACACACAACTTTTGTGACTTTTCCAATTTTGAAGCTCGATAACTTCGGCAAATGTGGACCAAATTTGTTAAACAAAGTGTCAAAGTAATCACCTCAACGAGATTTTGAAGATGTCACAACACATCATGATTACATCTTGTTGAACTGCCAAGAAAAATAGTACTTTATGTGCTCAAACACACAACTTTTGTGACTTTTCAAAGTTTGAAGCTCGATAACTTTGGCAAATGAAGACCAAATTTGTTAAACAAAGTGTCAAATTAATCAGCTCGACGAGAGTTTGAAGATGTCACAACACATCATGATTGCATCTTGTTGAATTTCCAAGAAAAATAGTACTTTATGTGCTCAAACACACAACTTTTGTGACTTTTCAAACTTTGAAGCTCGATAACTTTGGCAAATGTGGACCAAATTTGTTAACCAAAGTGTCAAATTAATCAGCTCGACGAGATCTTTAAAATGACACAACAATTCATGATTGCATCTTGTTGAATTTCCAAGAAAAATAGTACTTTATGTGCTCAAACACACAACTTTTGTGACTTTTCCAATTTTGAAGCTCGATAACTTTGGCAAATGTGGACCAAATTTGTTAACCAAAGTGTCAAAGTAATCACCTCAACGAGATTTTGAAGATGTCACAACACATCATGATTACATCTTGTTGAACTTCCAGGAAAAATAGTACTTTATGTGCTCAAATACACATATTTTGTGACTTTTCAAACTTTGAAGCTCGATAACTTTGGCAAATGTGGACCAAATTTGTTAACCAAAGTGTCAAATTAATCAGCTCGACGAGATTTTGAAGATGTCACAACACATCATGATTGCATCTTGTTGAATTTCCAAGAAAAATAGTACTTTATGTGCTCAAACACACAACTTTTGTGACTTCCAATTTTGAAGCTCGATAACTTTGGCAAATGTAGACCAAATTTGTTAAACAAAGTGTCAAATTAATCAGCTCGACGAGATTTTGAAGATGTCACAACACATCATGATTGCATCTTGTTGAATTTCCAAGAAAAATAGTACTTTATGTGCTCAAACACACAACTTTTGTGACTTTTCAAACTTTGAAGGTCGATAACTTTGGCAAATGTGGACCAAATTTGTTAACCAAAGTGTCAAAGTAATCACCTCAACGAGATTTTGAAGATGTCACAACACATCATGATTGCATCTTGTTGAATTTCCACGAAAAATAGTACTTTATGTGCTCAAACACACAACTTTTGTGACTTTTCCAATTTTGAAGCTCGATAACTTTGGCAAATGTGGACCAAATTAGTTAACCAAAGTGTCAAAGTAATCACCTCAACGAGATTTTGAAGATGTCACAACACATCATGATTACATCTTGTTGAACTTCCAGGAAAAATAGTACTTTATGTGCTCAAACACACAACTTTTGTGACTTTTCCAATTTTGAAGCTCGATAACTTTGGCAAATGTGGACCAAATTAGTTAACCAAAGTGTCAAAGTAATCACCTCAACGAGATTTTGAAGATGTCACAACACATCATGATTACATCTTGTTGAACTTCCAGGAAAAATAGTACTTTATGTGCTCAAACACACATATTTTGTGACTTTTCAAACTTTGAAGCTCGATAACTTTGGCAAATGTGGACCAAATTTGTCAACCAAAGTGTCAAATTAATCAGATCGACGAGATTTTGAAGATGTCACAACACATCATGATTGCATCTTGTTGAATTTCCAAGAAAAATAGTACTTTATGTGCTCAAACACACAACTTTTGTGACTTTTCAAATTTTGAAGCTCGATAGCTTCGGCAAATGAAGACCAAATTTGTTAAACAAAGTGTCAAATTAATCAGCTCGACGAGATCTTTAAAATGACACAACAATTCGTGATTGCATCTTGTTGAATTTCCAAGAAAAATAGTACTTTATGTGCTCAAACACACAACTTTTGTGACTTTTCAAACTTTGAAGCTCGATAACTTTGGCAAATGTGGACCAAATTTGTTAACCAAAGTGTCAAAGTAATCACCTCAACGAGATTTTGAAGATGTCACAACACATCATGATTGCATCTTGTTGAATTTCCAAGAAAAATAGTACTTTATGTGCTCAAACACACATATTTTGTGACTTTTCAAACTTTGAAGCTCTATAACTTTGGCAAATGTGGACCAAATTTGTTAACCAAAGTGTCAAATTAATCAGATCGACGAGATCTTTAAAATGACACAACAATTCATGATTGCATCTTGTTGAATTTCCAAGTAAAATAGTACTTTATGTGCTCAAACACACAACTTTTGTGACTTTTCAAACTTTGAAGCTCGATAACTTTGGCAAATGAAGACCAAATTTGTTAAACAAAGTGTCAAATTAATCAGCTCGACGAGATCTTTAAAATGACACAACAATTCATGATGGCATCTTGTTGAATTTCCAAGAAAAATAGTACTTTATGTGCTCAAACACACAACTTTTGTGACTTTTCAAACTTTGAAGCTCGATAACTTTGGCAAATGTGGACCAAATTTGTTAACCAAAGTGTCAAAGTAATCACCTCAACGAGATTTTGAAGATGTCACAACACATCATGATTGCATCTTGTTGAATTTCCACGAAAAATAGTACTTTATGTGCTCAAACACACAACTTTTGTGACTTTTCCAATTTTGAAGCTCGATAACTTTGGCAAATGTGGACCAAATTAGTTAACCAAAGTGTCAAAGTAATCACCTCAACGAGATTTTGAAGATGTCACAACACATCATGATTACATCTTGTTGAACTTCCAGGAAAAATAGTACTTTATGTGCTCAAACACACAACTTTTGTGACTTTTCCAATTTTGAAGCTCGATAACTTTGGCAAATGTGGACCAAATTAGTTAACCAAAGTGTCAAAGTAATCACCTCAACGAGATTTTGAAGATGTCACAACACATCATGATTACATCTTGTTGAACTTCCAGGAAAAATAGTACTTTATGTGCTCAAACACACATATTTTGTGACTTTTCAAACTTTGAAGCTCGATAACTTTGGCAAATGTGGACCAAATTTGTCAACCAAAGTGTCAAATTAATCAGATCGACGAGATTTTGAAGATGTCACAACACATCATGATTGCATCTTGTTGAATTTCCAAGAAAAATAGTACTTTATGTGCTCAAACACACAACTTTTGTGACTTTTCAAATTTTGAAGCTCGATAGCTTCGGCAAATGAAGACCAAATTTGTTAAACAAAGTGTCAAATTAATCAGCTCGACGAGATCTTTAAAATGACACAACAATTCGTGATTGCATCTTGTTGAATTTCCAAGAAAAATAGTACTTTATGTGCTCAAACACACAACTTTTGTGACTTTTCCAATTTTGAAGCTCGATAACTTTGGCAAATGAAGACCAAATTTGTTAAACAAAGTGTCAAATTAATCAGCTCGACGAGATTTTGAAGATGTCACAACACATCATGATTGCATCTTGTTGAATTTCCAAGAAAAATAGTACTTTATGTGCTCAAACACACAACTTTTGTGACTTTTCCAATTTTGAAGCTCGATAACTTGGGCAAATGTGGACCAAATTTGTTAACCAAAGTGTCAAAGTAATCACCTCAACGAGATTTTGAAGATGTCACAACACATCATGATTACATCTTGTTGAACTTCCAGGAAAAATAGTACTTTATGTGCTCAAACACACATATTTTGTTACTTTTCAAACATTGAAGCTCGATAACTTCGGCAAATGAGGACCAAATTTGTTAAACAGAGTGTCAAATTAATCACCTCAACGAGATTTTGAAGATGTCACAACACATCATGATTGCATCTTGTTGAATTTCCAAGAAAAATAGTACTTTATGTGCTCAAACACACAACTTTTGTGACTTTTCAAACTTTGAAGCTCGATAACTTTGGCAAATGTGGACCAAATTTGTTAACCAAAGTGTCAAATTAATCAGCTCGACGAGATCTTTAAAATGACACAACAATTCATGATTGCATCTTGTTGAATTTCCAAGAAAAATAGTACTTTATGTGCTCAAACACACAACTTTTGTGACTTTTCCAATTTTGAAGCTCGATAACTTTGGCAAATGTGGACCAAATTTGTTAACCAAAGTGTCAAAGTAATCACCTCAACGAGATTTTGAAGATGTCACAACACATCATGATTACATCTTGTTGAACTTCCAGGAAAAATAGTACTTTATGTGCTCAAACACACATATTTTGTGACTTTTCAAACTTTGAAGCTCGATAACTTTGGCAAATGTGGACCAAATTTGTTAACCAAAGTGTCAAATTAATCAGCTCGACGAGATTTTGAAGATGTCACAACACATCATGATTGCATCTTGTTGAATTTCCAAGAAAAATAGTACTTTATGTGCTCAAACACACAACTTTTGTGACTTCCAATTTTGAAGCTCGATAACTTTGGCAAATGAAGACCAAATTTGTTAAACAAAGTGTCAAATTAATCAGCTCGACGAGATTTTGAAGATGTCACAACACATCATGATTGCATCTTGTTGAATTTCCAAGAAAAATAGTACTTTATGTGCTCAAACACACAACTTTTGTGACTTTTCAAACTTTGAAGCTCGATAACTTTGGCAAATGTGGACCAAATTTGTTAACCAAAGTGTCAAAGTAATCACCTCAACGAGATTTTGAAGATGTCACAACACATCATGATTGCATCTTGTTGAATTTCCAAGAAAAATAGTACTTTATGTGCTCAAACACACATATTTTGTGACTTTTCAAACTTTGAAGCTCTATAACTTTGGCAAATGTGGACCAAATTTGTTAACCAAAGTGTCAAATTAATCAGATCGACGAGATCTTTAAAATGACACAACAATTCATGATTGCATCTTGTTGAATTTCCAAGTAAAATAGTACTTTATGTGCTCAAACACACAACTTTTGTGACTTTTCAAACTTTGAAGCTCGATAACTTTGGCAAATGAAGACCAAATTTGTTAAACAAAGTGTCAAATTAATCAGCTCGACGAGATCTTTAAAATGACACAACAATTCATGATGGCATCTTGTTGAATTTCCAAGAAAAATAGTACTTTATGTGCTCAAACACACAACTTTTGTGACTTTTCAAACTTTGAAGCTCGATAACTTTGGCAAATGTGGACCAAATTTGTTAACCAAAGTGTCAAAGTAATCACCTCAACGAGATTTTGAAGATGTCACAACACATCATGATTACATCTTGTTGAACTTCCAGGAAAAATAGTACTTTATGTGCTCAAACACACATATTTTGTTACTTTTCAAACATTGAAGCTCGATAACTTCGGCAAATGAGGACCAAATTTGTTAAACAGAGTGTCAAATTAATCACCTCAACGAGATTTTGAAGATGTCACAACACATCATGATTGCATCTTGTTGAATTTCCAAGAAAAATAGTACTTTATGTGCTCAAACACACAACTTTTGTGACTTTTCCAATTTTGAAGCTCGATAACTTTGGCAAATGTGGACCAAATTTGTTAACCAAAGTGTCAAATTAATCAGATCGACGAGATCTTTAAAATGACACAACAATTCATGATTGCATCTTGTTGAATTTCCAAGAAAAATAGTACTTTATGTGCTCAAACACACAACTTTTGTGACTTTTCCAATTTTGAAGCTCGATAACTTCGGCAAATGTGGACCAAATTTGTTAAACAAAGTGTCAAAGTAATCACCTCAACGAGATTTTGAAGATGTCACAACACATCATGATTACATCTTGTTGAACTGCCAAGAAAAATAGTACTTTATGTGCTCAAACACACAACTTTTGTGACTTTTCAAAGTTTGAAGCTCGATAACTTTGGCAAATGAAGACCAAATTTGTTAAACAAAGTGTCAAATTAATCAGCTCGACGAGAGTTTGAAGATGTCACAACACATCATGATTGCATCTTGTTGAATTTCCAAGAAAAATAGTACTTTATGTGCTCAAACACACAACTTTTGTGACTTTTCAAACTTTGAAGCTCGATAACTTTGGCAAATGTGGACCAAATTTGTTAACCAAAGTGTCAAATTAATCAGCTCGACGAGATCTTTAAAATGACACAACAATTCATGATTGCATCTTGTTGAATTTCCAAGAAAAATAGTACTTTATGTGCTCAAACACACAACTTTTGTGACTTTTCCAATTTTGAAGCTCGATAACTTTGGCAAATGTGGACCAAATTTGTTAACCAAAGTGTCAAAGTAATCACCTCAACGAGATTTTGAAGATGTCACAACACATCATGATTACATCTTGTTGAACTTCCAGGAAAAATAGTACTTTATGTGCTCAAACACACATATTTTGTGACTTTTCAAACTTTGAAGCTCGATAACTTTGGCAAATGTGGACCAAATTTGTTAACCAAAGTGTCAAATTAATCAGCTCGACGAGATTTTGAAGATGTCACAACACATCATGATTGCATCTTGTTGAATTTCCAAGAAAAATAGTACTTTATGTGCTCAAACACACAACTTTTGTGACTTCCAATTTTGAAGCTCGATAACTTTGGCAAATGAAGACCAAATTTGTTAAACAAAGTGTCAAATTAATCAGCTCGACGAGATTTTGAAGATGTCACAACACATCATGATTGCATCTTGTTGAATTTCCAAGAAAAATAGTACTTTATGTGCTCAAACACACAACTTTTGTGACTTTTCAAACTTTGAAGCTCGATAACTTTGGCAAATGTGGACCAAATTTGTTAACCAAAGTGTCAAATTAATCAGCTCGACGAGATCTTTAAAATGACACAACAATTCATGATTGCATCTTGTTGAATTTCCAAGAAAAATAGTACTTTATGTGCTCAAACACACAACTTTTGTGACTTTTCCAATTTTGAAGCTCGATAACTTTGGCAAATGAAGACCAAATTTGTTAAACAAAGTGTCAAATTAATCAGCTCGACGAGATTTTGAAGATGTCACAACACATCATGATTGCATCTTGTTGAATTTCCAAGAAAAATAGTACTTTATGTGCTCAAACACACAACTTTTGTGACTTTTCCAATTTTGAAGCTCGATAACTTTGGCAAATGTGGACCAAATTTGTTAACCAAAGTGTCAAAGTAATCACCTCAACGAGATTTTGAAGATGTCACAACACATCATGATTACATCTTGTTGAACTTCCAGGAAAAATAGTACTTTATGTGCTCAAACACACATATTTTGTGACTTTTCAAACTTTGAAGCTCGATAACTTTGGCAAATGTGGACCAAATTTGTTAACCAAAGTGTCAAATTAATCAGCTCGACGAGATTTTGAAGATGTCACAACACATCATGATTGCATATTGTTGAATTTCCAAGAAAAATAGTACTTTATGTTCTCAAACACACAACTTTTGTGACTTTTCCAATTTTGAAGCTCGATAACTTTGGCAAATGAAGACCAAATTTGTTAAACAAAGTGTCAAATTAATCAGCTCGACGAGATTTTGAAGATGTCACAACACATCATGATTGCATCTTGTTGAATTTCCAAGAAAAATAGTACTTTATGTGCTCAAACACACAACTTTTGTGACTTTTCCAATTTTGAAGCTCGATAGCTTCGGCAAATGAAGACCAAATTTGTTAACCAAAGTGTCAAATTAATTAGATCGACGAGATCTTTAAAATGACACAACAATTCATGATGGCATCTTGTTGAATTTCCAAGAAAAATAGTACTTTATGTGCTCAAACACACAACTTTTGTGACTTTTCAAACTTTGAAGCTCGATAACTTTGGCAAATGTGGACCAAATTTGTTAACCAAAGTGTCAAAGTAATCACCTCAACGAGATTTTGAAGATGTCACAACACATCATGATTACATCTTGTTGAACTTCCAGGAAAAATAGTACTTTATGTGCTCAAACACACATATTTTGTTACTTTTCAAACATTGAAGCTCGATAACTTCGGCAAATGAGGACCAAATTTGTTAAACAGAGTGTCAAATTAATCACCTCAACGAGATTTTGAAGATGTCACAACACATCATGATTGCATCTTGTTGAATTTCCAAGAAAAATAGTACTTTATGTGCTCAAACACACAACTTTTGTGACTTTTCCAATTTTGAAGCTCGATAACTTTGGCAAATGTGGACCAAATTTGTTAACCAAAGTGTCAAATTAATCAGATCGACGAGATCTTTAAAATGACACAACAATTCATGATTGCATCTTGTTGAATTTCCAAGAAAAATAGTACTTTATGTGCTCAAACACACAACTTTTGTGACTTTTCCAATTTTGAAGCTCGATAACTTCGGCAAATGTGGACCAAATTTGTTAAACAAAGTGTCAAAGTAATCACCTCAACGAGATTTTGAAGATGTCACAACACATCATGATTACATCTTGTTGAACTGCCAAGAAAAATAGTACTTTATGTGCTCAAACACACAACTTTTGTGACTTTTCAAAGTTTGAAGCTCGATAACTTTGGCAAATGAAGACCAAATTTGTTAAACAAAGTGTCAAATTAATCAGCTCGACGAGAGTTTGAAGATGTCACAACACATCATGATTGCATCTTGTTGAATTTCCAAGAAAAATAGTACTTTATGTGCTCAAACACACAACTTTTGTGACTTTTCAAACTTTGAAGCTCGATAACTTTGGCAAATGTGGACCAAATTTGTTAACCAAAGTGTCAAATTAATCAGCTCGACGAGATCTTTAAAATGACACAACAATTCATGATTGCATCTTGTTGAATTTCCAAGAAAAATAGTACTTTATGTGCTCAAACACACAACTTTTGTGACTTTTCCAATTTTGAAGCTCGATAACTTTGGCAAATGAAGACCAAATTTGTTAAACAAAGTGTCAAATTAATCAGCTCGACGAGATTTTGAAGATGTCACAACACATCATGATTGCATCTTGTTGAATTTCCAAGAAAAATAGTACTTTATGTGCTCAAACACACAACTTTTGTGACTTTTCCAATTTTGAAGCTCGATAACTTTGGCAAATGTGGACCAAATTTGTTAACCAAAGTGTCAAACTAATCACCTCAACGAGATTTTGAAGATGTCACAACACATCATGATTACATCTTGTTGAATTTCCAAGAAAAATAGTACTTTATGTGCTCAAACACACAACTTTTGTGACTTTTCAAACTTTGAAGCTCGATAACTTTGGCAAATGAAGACCAAATTTGTTAAACAAAGTGTCAAATTAATCAGCTCGACGAGATTTTGAAGATGACACAACACATCATGATTACATCTTGTTGAACTTCCAGGAAAAATAGTACTTTATGTGCTCAAACACACATATTTTGTTACTTTTCAAACATTGAAGCTCGATAACTTCGGCAAATGAGGACCAAATTTGTTAAACAGAGTGTGAAATTAATCACCTCAACGAGATTTTGAAGATGTCACAACACATCATGATTGCATCTTGTTGAATTTCCAAGAAAAATAGTACTTTATGTGCTCAAACACACAACTTTTGTGACTTTTCCAATTTTGAAGCTCGATAACTTTGGCAAATGTGGACCAAATTTGTTAACCAAAGTGTCAAATTAATCAGATCGACGAGATCTTTAAAATGACACAACAATTCATGATTGCATCTTGTTGAATTTCCAAGAAAAATAGTACTTTATGCGCTCAAACACACAACTTTTGTGACTTTTCCAATTTTGAAGCTCGATAACTTCGGCAAATGTGGACCAAATTTGTTAAACAAAGTGTCAAAGTAATCACCTCAACGAGATTTTGAAGATGTCACAACACATCATGATTACATCTTGTTGAACTGCCAAGAAAAATAGTACTTTATGTGCTCAAACACACAACTTTTGTGACTTTTCAAACTTTGAAGCTCGATAACTTTGGCAAATGTGGACCAAATTTGTTAACCAAAGTGTCAAATTAATCAGCTCGACGAGATCTTTAAAATGACACAACAATTCATGATTGCATCTTGTTGAATTTCCAAGAAAAATAGTACTTTATGTGCTCAAACACACAACTTTTGTGACTTTTCAAACTTTGAAGCTCGATAACTTTGGCAAATGTGGACCAAATTTGTTAACCAAAGTGTCAAATTAATCAGCTCGACGAGATCTTTAAAATGACACAACAATTCATGATTGCATCTTGTTGAATTTCCAAGAAAAATAGTACTTTATGTGCTCAAACACACAACTTTTGTGACTTTTCCAATTTTGAAGCTCGATAACTTTGGCAAATGTGGACCAAATTTGTTAACCAAAGTGTCAAAGTAATCACCTCAACGAGATTTTGAAGATGTCACAACACATCATGATTACATCTTGTTGAACTTCCAGGAAAAATAGTACTTTATGTGCTCAAACACACATATTTTGTGACTTTTCAAACTTTGAAGCTCGATAACTTTGGCAAATGTGGACCAAATTTGTTAACCAAAGTGTCAAATTAATCAGCTCGACGAGATTTTGAAGATGTCACAACACATCATGATTGCATCTTGTTGAATTTCCAAGAAAAATAGTACTTTATGTGCTCAAACACACAACTTTTGTGACTTCCAATTTTGAAGCTCGATAACTTTGGCAAATGAAGACCAAATTTGTTAAACAAAGTGTCAAATTAATCAGCTCGACGAGATTTTGAAGATGTCACAACACATCATGATTGCATCTTGTTGAATTTCCAAGAAAAATAGTACTTTATGTGCTCAAACACACAACTTTTGTGACTTTTCAAACTTTGAAGCTCGATAACTTTGGCAAATGTGGACCAAATTTGTTAACCAAAGTGTCAAATTAATCAGCTCGACGAGATCTTTAAAATGACACAACAATTCATGATTGCATCTTGTTGAATTTCCAAGAAAAATAGTACTTTATGTGCTCAAACACACAACTTTTGTGACTTTTCCAATTTTGAAGCTCGATAACTTTGGCAAATGAAGACCAAATTTGTTAAACAAAGTGTCAAATTAATCAGCTCGACGAGATTTTGAAGATGTCACAACACATCATGATTGCATCTTGTTGAATTTCCAAGAAAAATAGTACTTTATGTGCTCAAACACACAACTTTTGTGACTTTTCAAACTTTGAAGCTCGATAACTTTGGCAAATGTGGACCAAATTTGTTAACCAAAGTGTCAAATTAATCAGCTCGACGAGATCTTTAAAATGACACAACAATTCATGATTGCATCTTGTTGAATTTCCAAGAAAAATAGTACTTTATGTGCTCAAACACACAACTTTTGTGACTTTTCCAATTTTGAAGCTCGATAACTTCGGCAAATGTGGACCAAATTTGTTAAACAAAGTGTCAAAGTAATCACCTCAACGAGATTTTGAAGATGTCACAACACATCATGATTACATCTTGTTGAACTGCCAAGAAAAATAGTACTTTATGTGCTCAAACACACAACTTTTGTGACTTTTCAAAGTTTGAAGCTCGATAACTTTGGCAAATGAAGACCAAATTTGTTAAACAAAGTGTCAAATTAATCAGCTCGACGAGAGTTTGAAGATGTCACAACACATCATGATTGCATCTTGTTGAATTTCCAAGAAAAATAGTACTTTATGTGCTCAAACACACAACTTTTGTGACTTTTCAAACTTTGAAGCTCGATAACTTTGGCAAATGTGGACCAAATTTGTTAACCAAAGTGTCAAATTAATCAGCTCGACGAGATCTTTAAAATGACACAACAATTCATGATTGCATCTTGTTGAATTTCCAAGAAAAATAGTACTTTATGTGCTCAAACACACAACTTTTGTGACTTTTCCAATTTTGAAGCTCGATAACTTTGGCAAATGAAGACCAAATTTGTTAAACAAAGTGTCAAATTAATCAGCTCGACGAGATTTTGAAGATGTCACAACACATCATGATTGCATCTTGTTGAATTTCCAAGAAAAATAGTACTTTATGTGCTCAAACACACAACTTTTGTGACTTTTCCAATTTTGAAGCTCGATAACTTTGGCAAATGTGGACCAAATTTGTTAACCAAAGTGTCAAACTAATCACCTCAACGAGATTTTGAAGATGTCACAACACATCATGATTACATCTTGTTGAATTTCCAAGAAAAATAGTACTTTATGTGCTCAAACACACAACTTTTGTGACTTTTCAAACTTTGAAGCTCGATAACTTTGGCAAATGAAGACCAAATTTGTTAAACAAAGTGTCAAATTAATCAGCTCGACGAGATTTTGAAGATGACACAACACATCATGATTACATCTTGTTGAACTTCCAGGAAAAATAGTACTTTATGTGCTCAAACACACATATTTTGTTACTTTTCAAACATTGAAGCTCGATAACTTCGGCAAATGAGGACCAAATTTGTTAAACAGAGTGTGAAATTAATCACCTCAACGAGATTTTGAAGATGTCACAACACATCATGATTGCATCTTGTTGAATTTCCAAGAAAAATAGTACTTTATGTGCTCAAACACACAACTTTTGTGACTTTTCCAATTTTGAAGCTCGATAACTTTGGCAAATGTGGACCAAATTTGTTAACCAAAGTGTCAAATTAATCAGATCGACGAGATCTTTAAAATGACACAACAATTCATGATTGCATCTTGTTGAATTTCCAAGAAAAATAGTACTTTATGTGCTCAAACACACAACTTTTGTGACTTTTCCAATTTTGAAGCTCGATAACTTCGGCAAATGTGGACCAAATTTGTTAAACAAAGTGTCAAAGTAATCACCTCAACGAGATTTTGAAGATGTCACAACACATCATGATTACATCTTGTTGAACTGCCAAGAAAAATAGTACTTTATGTGCTCAAACACACAACTTTTGTGACTTTTCAAACTTTGAAGCTCGATAACTTTGGCAAATGTGGACCAAATTTGTTAACCAAAGTGTCAAATTAATCAGCTCGACGAGATCTTTAAAATGACACAACAATTCATGATTGCATCTTGTTGAATTTCCAAGAAAAATAGTACTTTATGTGCTCAAACACACAACTTTTGTGACTTTTCAAACTTTGAAGCTCGATAACTTTGGCAAATGTGGACCAAATTTGTTAACCAAAGTGTCAAATTAATCAGCTCGACGAGATCTTTAAAATGACACAACAATTCATGATTGCATCTTGTTGAATTTCCAAGAAAAATAGTACTTTATGTGCTCAAACACACAACTTTTGTGACTTTTCCAATTTTGAAGCTCGATAACTTTGGCAAATGTGGACCAAATTTGTTAACCAAAGTGTCAAAGTAATCACCTCAACGAGATTTTGAAGATGTCACAACACATCATGATTACATCTTGTTGAACTTCCAGGAAAAATAGTACTTTATGTGCTCAAACACACATATTTTGTGACTTTTCAAACTTTGAAGCTCGATAACTTTGGCAAATGTGGACCAAATTTGTTAACCAAAGTGTCAAATTAATCAGCTCGACGAGATTTTGAAGATGTCACAACACATCATGATTGCATCTTGTTGAATTTCCAAGAAAAATAGTACTTTATGTGCTCAAACACACAACTTTTGTGACTTCCAATTTTGAAGCTCGATAACTTTGGCAAATGAAGACCAAATTTGTTAAACAAAGTGTCAAATTAATCAGCTCGACGAGATTTTGAAGATGTCACAACACATCATGATTGCATCTTGTTGAATTTCCAAGAAAAATAGTACTTTATGTGCTCAAACACACAACTTTTGTGACTTTTCAAACTTTGAAGCTCGATAACTTTGGCAAATGTGGACCAAATTTGTTAACCAAAGTGTCAAATTAATCAGCTCGACGAGATCTTTAAAATGACACAACAATTCATGATTGCATCTTGTTGAATTTCCAAGAAAAATAGTACTTTATGTGCTCAAACACACAACTTTTGTGACTTTTCCAATTTTGAAGCTCGATAACTTTGGCAAATGAAGACCAAATTTGTTAAACAAAGTGTCAAATTAATCAGCTCGACGAGATTTTGAAGATGTCACAACACATCATGATTGCATCTTGTTGAATTTCCAAGAAAAATAGTACTTTATGTGCTCAAACACACAACTTTTGTGACTTTTCCAATTTTGAAGCTCGATAACTTTGGCAAATGTGGACCAAATTTGTTAACCAAAGTGTCAAAGTAATCACCTCAACGAGATTTTGAAGATGTCACAACACATCATGATTACATCTTGTTGAATTTCCAAGAAAAATAGTACTTTATGTGCTCAAACACACAACTTTTGTGACTTTTCAAACTTTGAAGCTCGATAACTTTGGCAAATGAAGACCAAATTTGTTAAACAAAGTGTCAAATTAATCAGCTCGACGAGATTTTGAAGATGTCACAACACATCATGATTGCATCTTGTTGAATTTCCAAGAAAAATAGTACTTTATGTGCTCAAACACACAACTTTTGTGACTTTTCCAATTTTGAAGCTCGATAACTTTGGCAAATGTGGACCAAATTTGTTAACCAAAGTGTCAAAGTAATCACCTCAACGAGATTTTGAAGATGTCACAACACATCATGATTACATCTTGTTGAACTTCCAGGAAAAATAGTACTTTATGTGCTCAAACACACATATTTTGTGACTTTTCAAACTTTGAAGCTCGATAACTTTGGCAAATGTGGACCAAATTTGTTAACCAAAGTGTCAAATTAATCAGCTCGACGAGATTTTGAAGATGTCACAACACATCATGATTGCATCTTGTTGAATTTCCAAGAAAAATAGTACTTTATGTTCTCAAACACACAACTTTTGTGACTTTTCCAATTTTGAAGCTCGATAACTTTGGCAAATGAAGACCAAATTTGTTAAACAAAGTGTCAAATTAATCAGCTCGACGAGATTTTGAAGATGTCACAACACATCATGATTGCATCTTGTTGAATTTCCAAGAAAAATAGTACTTTATGTGCTCAAACACACAACTTTTGTGACTTTTCCAATTTTGAAGCTCGATAGCTTCGGCAAATGAAGACCAAATTTGTTAACCAAAGTGTCAAATTAATTAGATCGACGAGATCTTTAAAATGACACAACAATTCATGATGGCATCTTGTTGAATTTCCAAGAAAAATAGTACTTTATGTGCTCAAACACACAACTTTTGTGACTTTTCAAACTTTGAAGCTCGATAACTTTGGCAAATGTGGACCAAATTTGTTAACCAAAGTGTCAAAGTAATCACCTCAACGAGATTTTGAAGATGTCACAACACATCATGATTACATCTTGTTGAACTTCCAGGAAAAATAGTACTTTATGTGCTCAAACACACATATTTTGTTACTTTTCAAACATTGAAGCTCGATAACTTCGGCAAATGAGGACCAAATTTGTTAAACAGAGTGTCAAATTAATCACCTCAACGAGATTTTGAAGATGTCACAACACATCATGATTGCATCTTGTTGAATTTCCAAGAAAAATAGTACTTTATGTGCTCAAACACACAACTTTTGTGACTTTTCCAATTTTGAAGCTCGATAACTTTGGCAAATGTGGACCAAATTTGTTAACCAAAGTGTCAAATTAATCAGATCGACGAGATCTTTAAAATGACACAACAATTCATGATTGCATCTTGTTGAATTTCCAAGAAAAATAGTACTTTATGTGCTCAAACACACAACTTTTGTGACTTTTCCAATTTTGAAGCTCGATAACTTTGGCAAATGTGGACCAAATTTGTTAAACAAAGTGTCAAAGTAATCACCTCAACGAGATTTTGAAGATGTCACAACACATCATGATTACATCTTGTTGAACTGCCAAGAAAAATAGTACTTTATGTGCTCAAACACACAACTTTTGTGACTTTTCAAAGTTTGAAGCTCGATAACTTTGGCAAATGAAGACCAAATTTGTTAAACAAAGTGTCAAATTAATCAGCTCGACGAGAGTTTGAAGATGTCACAACACATCATGATTGCATCTTGTTGAATTTCCAAGAAAAATAGTACTTTATGTGCTCAAACACACAACTTTTGTGACTTTTCAAACTTTGAAGCTCGATAACTTTGGCAAATGTGGACCAAATTTGTTAACCAAAGTGTCAAATTAATCAGCTCGACGAGATCTTTAAAATGACACAACAATTCATGATTGCATCTTGTTGAATTTCCAAGAAAAATAGTACTTTATGTGCTCAAACACACAACTTTTGTGACTTTTCCAATTTTGAAGCTCGATAACTTTGGCAAATGAAGACCAAATTTGTTAAACAAAGTGTCAAATTAATCAGCTCGACGAGATTTTGAAGATGTCACAACACATCATGATTGCATCTTGTTGAATTTCCAAGAAAAATAGTACTTTATGTGCTCAAACACACAACTTTTGTGACTTTTCCAATTTTGAAGCTCGATAACTTTGGCAAATGTGGACCAAATTTGTTAACCAAAGTGTCAAACTAATCACCTCAACGAGATTTTGAAGATGTCACAACACATCATGATTACATCTTGTTGAATTTCCAAGAAAAATAGTACTTTATGTGCTCAAACACACAACTTTTGTGACTTTTCAAACTTTGAAGCTCGATAACTTTGGCAAATGAAGACCAAATTTGTTAAACAAAGTGTCAAATTAATCAGCTCGACGAGATTTTGAAGATGACACAACACATCATGATTACATCTTGTTGAACTTCCAGGAAAAATAGTACTTTATGTGCTCAAACACACATATTTTGTTACTTTTCAAACATTGAAGCTCGATAACTTCGGCAAATGAGGACCAAATTTGTTAAACAGAGTGTGAAATTAATCACCTCAACGAGATTTTGAAGATGTCACAACACATCATGATTGCATCTTGTTGAATTTCCAAGAAAAATAGTACTTTATGTGCTCAAACACACAACTTTTGTGACTTTTCCAATTTTGAAGCTCGATAACTTTGGCAAATGTGGACCAAATTTGTTAACCAAAGTGTCAAATTAATCAGATCGACGAGATCTTTAAAATGACACAACAATTCATGATTGCATCTTGTTGAATTTCCAAGAAAAATAGTACTTTATGTGCTCAAACACACAACTTTTGTGACTTTTCCAATTTTGAAGCTCGATAACTTCGGCAAATGTGGACCAAATTTGTTAAACAAAGTGTCAAAGTAATCACCTCAACGAGATTTTGAAGATGTCACAACACATCATGATTACATCTTGTTGAACTGCCAAGAAAAATAGTACTTTATGTGCTCAAACACACAACTTTTGTGACTTTTCAAACTTTGAAGCTCGATAACTTTGGCAAATGTGGACCAAATTTGTTAACCAAAGTGTCAAATTAATCAGCTCGACGAGATCTTTAAAATGACACAACAATTCATGATTGCATCTTGTTGAATTTCCAAGAAAAATAGTACTTTATGTGCTCAAACACACAACTTTTGTGACTTTTCAAACTTTGAAGCTCGATAACTTTGGCAAATGTGGACCAAATTTGTTAACCAAAGTGTCAAATTAATCAGCTCGACGAGATCTTTAAAATGACACAACAATTCATGATTGCATCTTGTTGAATTTCCAAGAAAAATAGTACTTTATGTGCTCAAACACACAACTTTTGTGACTTTTCAAACTTTGAAGCTCGATAACTTTGGCAAATGTGGACCAAATTTGTTAACCAAAGTGTCAAATTAATCAGCTCGACGAGATTTTGAAGATGTCACAACACATCATGATTGCATCTTGTTGAATTTCCAAGAAAAATAGTACTTTATGTTCTCAAACACACAACTTTTGTGACTTTTCCAATTTTGAAGCTCGATAACTTTGGCAAATGAAGACCAAATTTGTTAAACAAAGTGTCAAATTAATCAGCTCGACGAGATTTTGAAGATGTCACAACACATCATGATTGCATCTTGTTGAATTTCCAAGAAAAATAGTACTTTATGTGCTCAAACACACAACTTTTGTGACTTTTCCAATTTTGAAGCTCGATAGCTTCGGCAAATGAAGACCAAATTTGTTAACCAAAGTGTCAAATTAATTAGATCGACGAGATCTTTAAAATGACACAACAATTCATGATGGCATCTTGTTGAATTTCCAAGAAAAATAGTACTTTATGTGCTCAAACACACAACTTTTGTGACTTTTCAAACTTTGAAGCTCGATAACTTTGGCAAATGTGGACCAAATTTGTTAACCAAAGTGTCAAAGTAATCACCTCAACGAGATTTTGAAGATGTCACAACACATCATGATTACATCTTGTTGAACTTCCAGGAAAAATAGTACTTTATGTGCTCAAACACACATATTTTGTTACTTTTCAAACATTGAAGCTCGATAACTTCGGCAAATGAGGACCAAATTTGTTAAACAGAGTGTCAAATTAATCACCTCAACGAGATTTTGAAGATGTCACAACACATCATGATTGCATCTTGTTGAATTTCCAAGAAAAATAGTACTTTATGTGCTCAAACACACAACTTTTGTGACTTTTCCAATTTTGAAGCTCGATAACTTTGGCAAATGTGGACCAAATTTGTTAACCAAAGTGTCAAATTAATCAGATCGACGAGATCTTTAAAATGACACAACAATTCATGATTGCATCTTGTTGAATTTCCAAGAAAAATAGTACTTTATGTGCTCAAACACACAACTTTTGTGACTTTTCCAATTTTGAAGCTCGATAACTTCGGCAAATGTGGACCAAATTTGTTAAACAAAGTGTCAAAGTAATCACCTCAACGAGATTTTGAAGATGTCACAACACATCATGATTACATCTTGTTGAACTGCCAAGAAAAATAGTACTTTATGTGCTCAAACACACAACTTTTGTGACTTTTCAAAGTTTGAAGCTCGATAACTTTGGCAAATGAAGACCAAATTTGTTAAACAAAGTGTCAAATTAATCAGCTCGACGAGAGTTTGAAGATGTCACAACACATCATGATTGCATCTTGTTGAATTTCCAAGAAAAATAGTACTTTATGTGCTCAAACACACAACTTTTGTGACTTTTCAAACTTTGAAGCTCGATAACTTTGGCAAATGTGGACCAAATTTGTTAACCAAAGTGTCAAAGTAATCACCTCAACGAGATTTTGAAGATGTCACAACACATCATGATTGCATCTTGTTGAATTTCCAAGAAAAATAGTACTTTATGTGCTCAAACACACATATTTTGTGACTTTTCAAACTTTGAAGCTCGATAACTTTGGCAAATGTGGACCAAATTTGTTAACCAAAGTGTCAAATTAATTAGATCGACCAGATCTTTAAAATGACATAACAATTCATGATTGCATCTTGTTGAATTTCCAAGAAAAATAGTACTTTATGTGCTCAAACACACAACTTTTGTGACTTTTCCAATTTTGAAGCTCGATAGCTTCGGCAAATGAAGACCAAATTTGTTAACCAAAGTGTCAAATTAATCAGATCGACGAGATCTTTAAAATGACACAACAATTCATGATTGCATCTTGTTGAATTTCCAAGAAAAATAGTACTTTATGTGCTCAAACACACAACTTTTGTGACTTTTCAAACTTTGAAGCTCGATAACTTTGGCAAATGTGGACCAAATTTGTTAACCAAAGTGTCAAAGTAATCACCTCAACGAGATTTTGAAGATGTCACAACACATCATGATTACATCTTGTTGAACTTCCAGGAAAAATAGTACTTTATGTGCTCAAACACACATATTTTGTGACTTTTCAAACTTTGAAGCTCGATAACTTTGGCAAATGTGGACCAAATTTGTTAACCAAAGTGTCAAAGTAATCTCCTCAACGAGATTTTGAAGATGTCACAACACATCATGATTACATCTTGTTGAATTTCCAAGAAAAATAGTACTTTATGTGCTCAAACACACAACTTTTGTGACTTCCAATTTTGAAGCTCGATAACTTTGGCAAATGAAGACCAAATTTGTTAAACAAAGTGTCAAATTAATCAGCTCGACGAGATTTTGAAGATGTCACAACACATCATGATTGCATCTTGTTGAATTTCCAAGAAAAATAGTACTTTATGTGCTCAAACACACAACTTTTGTGACTTTTCAAACTTTGAAGCTCGATAACTTTGGCAAATGTGGACCAAATTTGTTAACCAAAGTGTCAAATTAATCAGCTCGACGAGATCTTTAAAATGACACAACAATTCATGATTGCATCTTGTTGAATTTCCAGGAAAAATAGTACTTTATGTGCTCAAACACACATATTTTGTGACTTTTCAAACTTTGAAGCTCGATAACTTTGGCAAATGTGGACCAAATTAGTTAACCAAAGTGTCAAAGTAATCACCTCAACGAGATTTTGAAGATGTCACAACACATCATGATTACATCTTGTTGAACTTCCAGGAAAAATAGTACTTTATGTGCTCAAACACACATATTTTGTGACTTTTCAAACTTTGAAGCTCGATAACTTTGGCAAATGTGGACCAAATTTGTTAACCAAAGTGTCAAATTAATCACCTCAACGAGATTTTGAAGATGTCACAACACATCATGATTACATCTTGTTGAACTTCCAGGAAAAATAGTACTTTATGTGCTCAAACACACATATTTTGTGACTTTTCAAACTTTGAAGCTCGATAACTTTGGCAAATGTGGACCAAATTTGTTAACCAAAGTGTCAAAGTAATCACCTCAACGAGATTTTGAAGATGTCACAACACATCATGATTGCATCTTGTTGAATTTCCACGAAAAATAGTACTTTATGTGCTCAAACACACAACTTTTGTGACTTTTCCAATTTTGAAGCTCGATAACTTTGGCAAATGTGGACCAAATTTGTTAACCAAAGTGTCAAAGTAATCACCTCAACGAGATTTTGAAGATGTCACAACACATCATGATTGCATCTTGTTGAATTTCCAAGAAAAATAGTACTTTATGTGCTCAAACACACATATTTTGTGACTTTTCAAATTTTGAAGCTCGATAACTTTGGCAAATGAAGACCAAATTTGTTAAACAAAGTGTCAAATTAATCAGCTCGACGAGATTTTGAAGATGTCACAACACATCATGATTGCATCTTGTTGAATTTCCAAGAAAAATAGTACTTTATGTGCTCAAACACACAACTTTTGTGACTTTTCAAACTTTGAAGCTCGATAACTTTGGCAAATGTGGACCAAATTTGTTAACCAAAGTGTCAAAATAATCACCTCAACGAGATTTTGAAGATGTCACAACACATCATGATTACATCTTGTTGAACTTCCAGGAAAAATAGTACTTTATGTGCTCAAACACACATATTTTGTGACTTTTCAAACTTTGAAGCTCGATAACTTTGGCAAATGTGGACCAAATTTGTTAACCAAAGTGTCAAAGTAATCACCTCAACGAGATTTTGAAGATGTCACAACACATCATGATTGCATCTTGTTGAATTTCCACGAAAAATAGTACTTTATGTGCTCAAACACACAACTTTTGTGACTTTTCCAATTTTGAAGCTCGATAACTTTGGCAAATGAAGACCAAATTTGTTAAACAAAGTGTCAAATTAATCAGCTCGACGAGATTTTGAAGATGTCACAACACATCATGATTGCATCTTGTTGAATTTCCAAGAAAAATAGTACTTTATGTGCTCAAACACACAACTTTTGTGACTTTTCAAATTTTGAAGCTCGATAGCTTCGGCAAATGAAGACCAAATTTGTTAAACAAAGTGTCAAATTAATCAGCTCGACGAGATTTTGAAGATGTCACAACACCTCATGATTGCATCTTGTTGAATTTCCAAGAAAAATAGTACTTTATGTGCTCAAACACACAACTTTTGTGACTTTTCCAATTTTGAAGCTCGATAACTTTGGCAAATGAAGACTAAATTTGTTAAACAAAGTGTCAAATTAATCAGCTCGACGAGATTTTGAAGATGTCACAACACCTCATGATTGCATCTTGTTGAATTTCCAAGAAAAATAGTACTTTATGTTCTCAAACACACAACTTTTGTGACTTTTCCAATTTTGAAGCTCGATAACTTTGGCAAATGAAGACCAAATTTGTTAACAAAAGTGTCAAATTAATTAGATCGACGAGATCTTTAAAATGACACAACAATTCATGATGGCATCTTGTTGAATTTCCAAGAAAAATAGTACTTTATGTGCTCAAACACACAACTTTTGTGACTTTTCAAATTTTGAAGCTCGATAGCTTCGGCAAATGAAGACCAAATTTGTTAAACAAAGTGTCAAATTAATCAGCTCGACGAGATTTTGAAGATGTCACAACACCTCATGATTGCATCTTGTTGAATTTCCAAGAAAAATAGTACTTTATGTGCTCAAACACACAACTTTTGTGACTTTTCCAATTTTGAAGCTCGATAGCTTCGGCAAATAAAGACCAAATTTGTTAACCAAAGTGTCAAATTAATCAGATCGACCAGATCTTTAAAATGACACAACAATTCATGATTGCATCTTGTTGAATTTCCAAGAAAAATAGTACTTTATGTGCTCAAACACACAACTTTTGTGACTTTTCAAACTTTGAAGCTCGATAACTTTGGCAAATGTGGACCAAATTTGTTAACCATAGTGTCAAATTAATCAGCTCGACGAGATCTTTAAAATGACACAACAATTCATGATTGCATCTTGTTGAATTTCCAAGAAAAATAGTACTTTATGTGCTCAAACACACAACTTTTGTGACTTTTCAAACTTTGAAGCTCGATAACTTTGGCAAATGAAGACCAAATTTGTTAAACAAAGTGTCAAATTAATCAGCTCGACGAGATTTTGAAGATGTCACAACACATCATGATTGCATCTTGTTGAATTTCCAAGAAAAATAGTACTTTATGTGCTCAAACACACAACTTTTGTGACTTTTCCAATTTTGAAGCTCGATAACTTTGGCAAATGTGGACCAAATTTGTTAACCAAAGTGTCAAAGTAATCACCTCAACGAGATTTTGAAGATGTCACAACACATCATGATTACATCTTGTTGAACTTCCAGGAAAAATAGTACTTTATGTGCTCAAACACACATATTTTGTGACTTTTCAAACTTTGAAGCTCGATAACTTTGGCAAATGTGGACCAAATTTGTTAACCAAAGTGTCAAATTAATCAGCTCGACGAGATTTTGAAGATGTCACAACACATCATGATTGCATCTTGTTGAATTTCCAAGAAAAATAGTACTTTATGTGCTCAAACACACAACTTTTGTGACTTTTCCAATTTTGAAGCTCGATAGCTTCGGCAAATGAAGACCAAATTTGTTAACCAAAGTGTCAAATTAATCAGATCGACGAGATCTTTAAAATGACACAACAATTCATGATTGCATCTTGTTGAATTTCCAAGAAAAATAGTACTTTATGTGCTCAAACACACAACTTTTGTGACTTTTCAAACTTTGAAGCTCGATAACTTTGGCAAATGTGGACCAAATTTGTTAACCAAAGTGTCAAAGTAATCACCTCAACGAGATTTTGAAGATGTCACAACACATCATGATTAAATCTTGTTGAACTTCCAGGAAAAATAGTACTTTATGTGCTCAAACACACATATTTTGTGACTTTTCAAACTTTGAAGCTCGATAACTTTGGCAAATGTGGACCAAATTTGTTAACCAAAGTGTGAAAGTAATCTCCTCAACGAGATTTTGAAGATGTCACAACACATCATGATTACATCTTGTTGAATTTCCAAGAAAAATAGTACTTTATGTGCTCAAACACACAACTTTTATGACTTCCAATTTTGAAGCTCGATAACTTTGGCAAATGAAGACCAAATTTGTTAAACAAAGTGTCAAATTAATCAGCTCGACGAGATTTTGAAGATGTCACAACACATCATGATTGCATCTTGTTGAATTTCCAAGAAAAATAGTACTTTATGTGCTCAAACACACAACTTTTGTGACTTTTCAAACTTTGAAGCTCGATAACTTTGGCAAATGTGGACCAAATTTGTTAACCAAAGTGTCAAATTAATCAGCTCGACGAGATCTTTAAAATGACACAACAATTCATGATTGCATCTTGTTGAATTTCCAGGAAAAATAGTACTTTATGTGCTCAAACACACATATTTTGTGACTTTTCAAACTTTGAAGCTCGATAACTTTGGCAAATGTGGACCAAATTAGTTAACCAAAGTGTCAAAGTAATCACCTCAACGAGATTTTGAAGATGTCACAACACATCATGATTACATCTTGTTGAACTTCCAGGAAAAATAGTACTTTATGTGCTCAAACACACATATTTTGTGACTTTTCAAACTTTGAAGCTCGATAACTTTGGCAAATGTGGACCAAATTTGTTAACCAAAGTGTCAAATTAATCACCTCAACGAGATTTTGAAGATGTCACAACACATCATGATTACATCTTGTTGAACTTCCAGGAAAAATAGTACTTTATGTGCTCAAACACACATATTTTGTGACTTTTCAAACTTTGAAGCTCGATAACTTTGGCAAATGTGGACCAAATTTGTTAACCAAAGTGTCAAATTAATCAGATCGACGAGATCTTTAAAATGACACAACAATTCATGATTGCATCTTGTTGAATTTCCAAGAAAAATAGTACTTTATGTGCTCAAACACACAACTTTTGTGACTTTTCCAATTTTGAAGCTCGATAACTTTGGCAAATGTGGACCAAATTTGTTAACCAAAGTGTCAAAGTAATCACCTCAACGAGATTTTGAAGATGTCACAACACATCATGATTATATCTTGTTGAACTTCCAGGAAAAATAGTACTTTATGTGCTCAAACACACATATTTTGTGACTTTTCAAACTTTGAAGCTCGATAACTTTGGCAAATGTGGACCAAATTTGTTAACCAAAGTGTCAAATTAATCAGCTCGACGAGATTTTGAAGATGTCACAACACATCATGATTGCATCTTGTTGAATTTCCAAGAAAAATAGTACTTTATGTTCTCAAACACACAACTTTTGTGACTTTTCCAATTTTGAAGCTCGATAACTTTGGCAAATGAAGACCAAATTTGTTAAACAAAGTGTCAAATTAATCAGCTCGACGAGATTTTGAAGATGTCACAACACATCATGATTGCATCTTGTTGAATTTCCAAGAAAAATAGTACTTTATGTGCTCAAACACACAACTTTTGTGACTTTTCAAACTTTGAAGCTCGATAACTTTGGCAAATGTGGACCAAATTTGTTAACCAAAGTGTCAAAGTAATCACCTCAACGAGATTTTGAAGATGTCACAACACATCATGATTACATCTTGTTGAACTTCCAGGAAAAATAGTACTTTATGTGCTCAAACACACATATTTTGTTACTTTTCAAACATTGAAGCTCGATAACTTCGGCAAATGAGGACCAAATTTGTTAAACAGAGTGTCAAATTAATCACCTCAACGAGATTTTGAAGATGTCACAACACATCATGATTGCATCTTGTTGAATTTCCAAGAAAAATAGTACTTTATGTGCTCAAACACACAACTTTTGTGACTTTTCCAATTTTGAAGCTCGATAACTTTGGCAAATGTGGACCAAATTTGTTAACCAAAGTGTCAAAGTAATCACCTCAACGAGATTTTGAAGATGTCACAACACATCATGATTACATCTTGTTGAACTTCCAGGAAAAATAGTACTTTATGTGCTCAAACACACATATTTTGTGACTTTTCCAATTTTGAAGCTCGATAACTTTGGCAAATGTGGACCAAATTTGTTAACCAAAGTGTCAAAGTAATCACCTCAACGAGATTTTGAAGATGTCACAACACATCATGATTACATCTTGTTGAACTTCCAGGAAAAATAGTACTTTATGTGCTCAAACACACATATTTTGTGACTTTTCAAACTTTGAAGCTCGATAACTTTGGCAAATGTGGACCAAATTAGTTAACCAAAGTGTCAAAGTAATCACCTCAACGAGATTTTGAAGATGTCACAACACATCATGATTACATCTTGTTGAACTTCCAGGAAAAATAGTACTTTATGTGCTCAAACACACATATTTTGTGACTTTTCAAACTTTGAAGCTCGATAACTTTGGCAAATGTGGACCAAATTTGTTAACCAAAGTGTCAAATTAATCAGGTCGACGAGATTTTGAAGATGTCACAACACCTCATGATTGCATCTTGTTGAATTTCCAAGAAAAATAGTACTTTATGTGCTCAAACACACAACTTTTGTGACTTTTCAAACTTTGAAGCTCGATAACTTTGGCAAATGAAGACCAAATTTGTTAAACAAAGTGTCAAATTAATCAGCTCGACGAGATTTTGAAGATGTCACAACACATCATGATTGCATCTTGTTGAATTTCCAAGAAAAATAGTACTTTATGTGCTCAAACACACAACTTTTGTGACTTTTCCAATTTTGAAGCTCGATAACTTTGGCAAATGTGGACCAAATTTGTTAACCAAAGTGTCAAAGTAATCACCTCAACGAGATTTTGAAGATGTCACAACACATCATGATTACATCTTGTTGAACTTCCAGGAAAAATAGTACTTTATGTGCTCAAACACACATATTTTGTGACTTTTCAAACTTTGAAGCTCGATAACTTTGGCAAATGTGGACCAAATTTGTTAACCAAAGTGTCAAATTAATCAGCTCGACGAGATTTTGAAGATGTCACAACACATCATGATTGCATCTTGTTGAATTTCCAAGAAAAATAGTACTTTATGTTCTCAAACACACAACTTTTGTGACTTTTCCAATTTTGAAGCTCGATAACTTTGGCAAATGAAGACCAAATTTGTTAAACAAAGTGTCAAATTAATCAGCTCGACGAGATTTTGAAGATGTCACAACACATCATGATTGCATCTTGTTGAATTTCCAAGAAAAATAGTACTTTATGTGCTCAAACACACAACTTTTGTGACTTTTCCAATTTTGAAGCTCGATAACTTTGGCAAATGTGGACCAAATTTGTTAACCAAAGTGTCAAAGTAATCACCTCAACGAGATTTTGAAGATGTCACAACACATCATGATTACATCTTGTTGAACTTCCAGGAAAAATAGTACTTTATGTGCTCAAACACACATATTTTGTGACTTTTCAAACGTTGAAGCTCGATAACTTTGGCAAATGTGGACCAAATTTGTTAACCAAAGTGTCAAATTAATCAGCTCGACGAGATTTTGAAGATGTCACAACACATCATGATTGCATCTTGTTGAATTTCCAAGAAAAATAGTACTTTATGTGCTCAAACACACAACTTTTGTGACTTTTCCAATTTTGAAGCTCGATAGCTTCGGCAAATGAAGACCAAATTTGTTAACCAAAGTGTCAAATTAATCAGATCGACGAGATCTTTAAAATGACACAACAATTCATGATTGCATCTTGTTGAATTTCCAAGAAAAATAGTACTTTATGTGCTCAAACACACAACTTTTGTGACTTTTCAAACTTTGAAGCTCGATAACTTTGGCAAATGTGGACCAAATTTGTTAACCAAAGTGTCAAAGTAATCACCTCAACGAGATTTTGAAGATGTCACAACACATCATGATTGCATCTTGTTGAATTTCCAAGAAAAATAGTACTTTATGTGCTCAAACACACAACTTTTGTGACTTTTCAAACTTTGAAGCTCGATAACTTTGGCAAATGTGGACCAAATTTGTTAACCAAAGTGTCAAAGTAATCTCCTCAACGAGATTTTGAAGATGTTACAACACATCATGATTGCATCTTGTTGAATTTCCAAGAAAAATAGTACTTTATGTGCTCAAACACACAACTTTTGTGACTTTTCAAACTTTGAAGCTCGATAACTTTGGCAAATGTGGACCAAATTTGTTAACCAAAGTGTCAAATTAATCAGCTCGACGAGATCTTTAAAATGACACAACAATTCATGATTGCATCTTGTTGAATTTCCAAGAAAAATAGTACTTTATGTGCTCAAACACACAACTTTTGTGACTTTTCAAACTTTGAAGCTCGATAACTTTGGCAAATGAAGACCAAATTTGTTAAACAAAGTGTCAAATTAATCAGCTCGACGAGATTTTGAAGATGTCACAACACATCATGATTGCATCTTGTTGAATTTCCAAGAAAAATAGTACTTTATGTGCTCAAACACACAACTTTTGTGACTTTTCCAATTTTGAAGCTCGATAACTTTGGCAAATGTGGACCAAATTTGTTAACCAAAGTGTCAAAGTAATCACCTCAACGAGATTTTGAAGATGTCACAACACATCATGATTACATCTTGTTGAACTTCCAGGAAAAATAGTACTTTATGTGCTCAAACACACATATTTTGTGACTTTTCAAACGTTGAAGCTCGATAACTTTGGCAAATGTGGACCAAATTTGTTAACCAAAGTGTCAAATTAATCAGCTCGACGAGATATTGAAGATGTCACAACACATCATGATTGCATCTTGTTGAATTTCCAAGAAAAATAGTACTTTATGTGCTCAAACACACAACTTTTGTGACTTTTCCAATTTTGAAGCTCGATAGCTTCGGCAAATGAAGACCAAATTTGTTAACCAAAGTGTCAAATTAATCAGATCGACGAGATCTTTAAAATGACACAACAATTCATGATTGCATCTTGTTGAATTTCCAAGAAAAATAGTACTTTATGTGCTCAAACACACAACTTTTGTGACTTTTCAAACTTTGAAGCTCGATAACTTTGGCAAATGTGGACCAAATTTGTTAACCAAAGTGTCAAAGTAATCACCTCAACGAGATTTTGAAGATGTCACAACACATCATGATTGCATCTTGTTGAATTTCCAAGAAAAATAGTACTTTATGTGCTCAAACACACAACTTTTGTGACTTTTCAAACTTTGAAGCTCGATAACTTTGGCAAATGTGGACCAAATTTGTTAACCAAAGTGTCAAAGTAATCTCCTCAACGAGATTTTGAAGATGTTACAACACATCATGATTGCATCTTGTTGAATTTCCAAGAAAAATAGTACTTTATGTGCTCAAACACACAACTTTTGTAACTTTTCAAACTTTGAAGCTCGATAACTTTGGCAAATGTGGACCAAATTTGTTAACCAAAGTGTCAAATTAATCAGCTCGACGAGATCTTTAAAATGACACAACAATTCATGATTGCATCTTGTTGAATTTCCAGGAAAAATAGTACTTTATGTGCTCAAACACACATATTTTGTGACTTTTCAAACTTTGAAGCTCGATAACTTTGGCAAATGTGGACCAAATTAGTTAACCAAAGTGTCAAAGTAATCACCTCAACGAGATTTTGAAGATGTCACAACACATCATGATTACATCTTGTTGAACTTCCAGGAAAAATAGTACTTTATGTGCTCAAACACACAACTTTTGTGACTTTTCCAATTTTGAAGCTCGATAACTTTGGCAAATGTGGACCAAATTTGTTAACCAAAGTGTCAAATTAATCACCTCAACGAGATTTTGAAGATGTCACAACACATCATGATTACATCTTGTTGAACTTCCAGGAAAAATAGTACTTTATGTGCTCAAACACACATATTTTGTGACTTTTCAAACTTTGAAGCTCGATAACTTTGGCAAATGTGGACCAAATTTGTTAACCAAAGTGTCAAATTAATCAGATCGACGAGATCTTTAAAATGACACAACAATTCATGATTGCATCTTGTTGAATTTCCAAGAAAAATAGTACTTTATGTGCTCAAACACACAACTTTTGTGACTTTTCAAACTTTGAAGCTCGATAACTTTGGCAAATGAAGACCAAATTTGTTAAACAAAGTGTCAAATTAATCAGATCGACGAGATTTTGAAGATGTCACAACACATCATGATTGCATCTTGTTGAATTTCCAAGAAAAATAGTACTTTATGTGCTCAAACACACAACTTTTGTGACTTTTCCAATTTTGAAGCTCGATAACTTTGGCAAATGTGGACCAAATTTGTTAACCAAAGTGTCAAAGTAATCACCTCAACGAGATTTTGAAGATGTCACAACACATCATGATTACATCTTGTTGAACTTCCAGGAAAAATAGTACTTTATGTGCTCAAACACACATATTTTGTGACTTTTCAAACTTTGAAGCTCGATAACTTTGGCAAATGTGGACCAAATTTGTTAACCAAAGTGTCAAAGTAATCACCTCAACGAGATTTTGAAGATGTCACAACACATCATGATTACATCTTGTTGAACTTCCAGGAAAAATAGTACTTTATGTGCTCAAACACACATATTTTGTGACTTTTCAAACGTTGAAGCTCGATAACTTTGGCAAATGTGGACCAAATTTGTTAACCAAAGTGTCAAAGTAATCACCTCAACGAGATTTTGAAGATGTCACAACACATCATGATTGCATCTTGTTGAATTTCCAAGAAAAATAGTACTTTATGTGCTCAAACACACATATTTTGTGACTTTTCAAACTTTGAAGCTCGATAACTTTGGCAAATGTGGACCAAATTTGTTAACCAAAGTGTCAAATTAATCAGATCGACGAGATCTTTAAAATGACACAACAATTCATGATTGCATCTTGTTGAATTTCCAAGAAAAATAGTACTTTATGTGCTCAAACACACAACTTTTGTGACTTTTCAAACTTTGAAGCTCGATAACTTTGGCAAATGAAGACCAAATTTGTTAAACAAAGTGTCAAATTAATCAGCTCGACGAGATTTTGAAGATGTCACAACACATCATGATTGCATCTTGTTGAATTTCCAAGAAAAATAGTACTTTATGTGCTCAAACACACAACTTTTGTGACTTTTCCAATTTTGAAGCTCGATAACTTTGGCAAATGTGGACCAAATTTGTTAACCAAAGTGTCAAAGTAATCACCTCAACGAGATTTTGAAGATGTCACAACACATCATGATTACATCTTGTTGAACTTCCAGGAAAAATAGTACTTTATGTGCTCAAACACACATATTTTGTGACTTTTCAAACTTTGAAGCTCGATAACTTTGGCAAATGTGGACCAAATTTGTTAACCAAAGTGTCAAATTAATCAGCTCGACGAGATTTTGAAGATGTCACAACACATCATGATTGCATCTTGTTGAATTTCCAAGAAAAATAGTACTTTATGTTCTCAAACACACAACTTTTGTGACTTTTCCAATTTTGAAGCTCGATAACTTTGGCAAATGAAGACCAAATTTGTTAAACAAAGTGTCAAATTAATCAGCTCGACGAGATTTTGAAGATGTCACAACACATCATGATTGCATCTTGTTGAATTTCCAAGAAAAATAGTACTTTATGTGCTCAAACACACAACTTTTGTGACTTTTCCAATTTTGAAGCTCGATAGCTTCGGCAAATGAAGACCAAATTTGTTAACCAAAGTGTCAAATTAATCAGATCGACCAGATCTTTAAAATGACACAACAATTCATGATTGCATCTTGTTGAATTTCCAAGAAAAATAGTACTTTATGTGCTCAAACACACAACTTTTGTGACTTTTCAAACTTTGAAGCTCGATAACTTTGGCAAATGTGGACCAAATTTGTTAACCAAAGTGTCAAATTAATCAGCTCGACGAGATCTTTAAAATGACACAACAATTCATGATTGCATCTTGTTGAATTTCCAAGAAAAATAGTACTTTATGTGCTCAAACACACAACTTTTGTGACTTTTCAAACTTTGAAGCTCGATAACTTTGGCAAATGTGGACCAAATTTGTTAACCAAAGTGTCAAAGTAATCACCTCAACGAGATTTTGAAGATGTCACAACACATCATGATTGCATCTTGTTGAATTTCCAAGAAAAATAGTACTTTATGTGCTCAAACACACAACTTTTGTGACTTTTCCAATTTTGAAGCTCGATAACTTTGGCAAATGTGGACCAAATTTGTTAACCAAAGTGTCAAAGTAATCACCTCAACGAGATTTTGAAGATGTCACAACACATCATGATTACATCTTGTTGAACTTCCAGGAAAAATAGTACTTTATGTGCTCAAACACACATATTTTGTGACTTTTCAAACGTTGAAGCTCGATAACTTTGGCAAATGTGGACCAAATTTGTTAACCAAAGTGTCAAATTAATCAGCTCGACGAGATATTGAAGATGTCACAACACATCATGATTGCATCTTGTTGAATTTCCAAGAAAAATAGTACTTTATGTGCTCAAACACACAACTTTTGTGACTTTTCCAATTTTGAAGCTCGATAGCTTCGGCAAATGAAGACCAAATTTGTTAACCAAAGTGTCAAATTAATCAGATCGACGAGATCTTTAAAATGACACAACAATTCATGATTGCATCTTGTTGAATTTCCAAGAAAAATAGTACTTTATGTGCTCAAACACACAACTTTTGTGACTTTTCAAACTTTGAAGCTCGATAACTTTGGCAAATGTGGACCAAATTTGTTAACCAAAGTGTCAAAGTAATCACCTCAACGAGATTTTGAAGATGTCACAACACATCATGATTGCATCTTGTTGAATTTCCAAGAAAAATAGTACTTTATGTGCTCAAACACACAACTTTTGTGACTTTTCAAACTTTGAAGCTCGATAACTTTGGCAAATGTGGACCAAATTTGTTAACCAAAGTGTCAAAGTAATCTCCTCAACGAGATTTTGAAGATGTTACAACACATCATGATTGCATCTTGTTGAATTTCCAAGAAAAATAGTACTTTATGTGCTCAAACACACAACTTTTGTAACTTTTCAAACTTTGAAGCTCGATAACTTTGGCAAATGTGGACCAAATTTGTTAACCAAAGTGTCAAATTAATCAGCTCGACGAGATCTTTAAAATGACACAACAATTCATGATTGCATCTTGTTGAATTTCCAGGAAAAATAGTACTTTATGTGCTCAAACACACATATTTTGTGACTTTTCAAACTTTGAAGCTCGATAACTTTGGCAAATGTGGACCAAATTAGTTAACCAAAGTGTCAAAGTAATCACCTCAACGAGATTTTGAAGATGTCACAACACATCATGATTACATCTTGTTGAACTTCCAGGAAAAATAGTACTTTATGTGCTCAAACACACAACTTTTGTGACTTTTCCAATTTTGAAGCTCGATAACTTTGGCAAATGTGGACCAAATTTGTTAACCAAAGTGTCAAATTAATCACCTCAACGAGATTTTGAAGATGTCACAACACATCATGATTACATCTTGTTGAACTTCCAGGAAAAATAGTACTTTATGTGCTCAAACACACATATTTTGTGACTTTTCAAACTTTGAAGCTCGATAACTTTGGCAAATGTGGACCAAATTTGTTAACCAAAGTGTCAAATTAATCAGATCGACGAGATCTTTAAAATGACACAACAATTCATGATTGCATCTTGTTGAATTTCCAAGAAAAATAGTACTTTATGTGCTCAAACACACAACTTTTGTGACTTTTCAAACTTTGAAGCTCGATAACTTTGGCAAATGAAGACCAAATTTGTTAAACAAAGTGTCAAATTAATCAGATCGACGAGATTTTGAAGATGTCACAACACATCATGATTGCATCTTGTTGAATTTCCAAGAAAAATAGTACTTTATGTGCTCAAACACACAACTTTTGTGACTTTTCCAATTTTGAAGCTCGATAACTTTGGCAAATGTGGACCAAATTTGTTAACCAAAGTGTCAAAGTAATCACCTCAACGAGATTTTGAAGATGTCACAACACATCATGATTACATCTTGTTGAACTTCCAGGAAAAATAGTACTTTATGTGCTCAAACACACATATTTTGTGACTTTTCAAACTTTGAAGCTCGATAACTTTGGCAAATGTGGACCAAATTTGTTAACCAAAGTGTCAAAGTAATCACCTCAACGAGATTTTGAAGATGTCACAACACATCATGATTACATCTTGTTGAACTTCCAGGAAAAATAGTACTTTATGTGCTCAAACACACATATTTTGTGACTTTTCAAACGTTGAAGCTCGATAACTTTGGCAAATGTGGACCAAATTTGTTAACCAAAGTGTCAAAGTAATCACCTCAACGAGATTTTGAAGATGTCACAACACATCATGATTGCATCTTGTTGAATTTCCAAGAAAAATAGTACTTTATGTGCTCAAACACACATATTTTGTGACTTTTCAAACTTTGAAGCTCGATAACTTTGGCAAATGTGGACCAAATTTGTTAACCAAAGTGTCAAATTAATCAGATCGACGAGATCTTTAAAATGACACAACAATTCATGATTGCATCTTGTTGAATTTCCAAGAAAAATAGTACTTTATGTGCTCAAACACACAACTTTTGTGACTTTTCAAACTTTGAAGCTCGATAACTTTGGCAAATGAAGACCAAATTTGTTAAACAAAGTGTCAAATTAATCAGCTCGACGAGATTTTGAAGATGTCACAACACATCATGATTGCATCTTGTTGAATTTCCAAGAAAAATAGTACTTTATGTGCTCAAACACACAACTTTTGTGACTTTTCCAATTTTGAAGCTCGATAACTTTGGCAAATGTGGACCAAATTTGTTAACCAAAGTGTCAAAGTAATCACCTCAACGAGATTTTGAAGATGTCACAACACATCATGATTACATCTTGTTGAACTTCCAGGAAAAATAGTACTTTATGTGCTCAAACACACATATTTTGTGACTTTTCAAACTTTGAAGCTCGATAACTTTGGCAAATGTGGACCAAATTTGTTAACCAAAGTGTCAAATTAATCAGCTCGACGAGATTTTGAAGATGTCACAACACATCATGATTGCATCTTGTTGAATTTCCAAGAAAAATAGTACTTTATGTTCTCAAACACACAACTTTTGTGACTTTTCCAATTTTGAAGCTCGATAACTTTGGCAAATGAAGACCAAATTTGTTAAACAAAGTGTCAAATTAATCAGCTCGACGAGATTTTGAAGATGTCACAACACATCATGATTGCATCTTGTTGAATTTCCAAGAAAAATAGTACTTTATGTGCTCAAACACACAACTTTTGTGACTTTTCCAATTTTGAAGCTCGATAGCTTCGGCAAATGAAGACCAAATTTGTTAACCAAAGTGTCAAATTAATCAGATCGACCAGATCTTTAAAATGACACAACAATTCATGATTGCATCTTGTTGAATTTCCAAGAAAAATAGTACTTTATGTGCTCAAACACACAACTTTTGTGACTTTTCAAACTTTGAAGCTCGATAACTTTGGCAAATGAAGACCAAATTTGTTAAACAAAGTGTCAAATTAATCAGCTCGACGAGATTTTGAAGATGTCACAACACATCATGATTGCATCTTGTTGAATTTCCAAGAAAAATAGTACTTTATGTGCTCAAACACACAACTTTTGTGACTTTTCCAATTTTGAAGCTCGATAACTTTGGCAAATGTGGACCAAATTTGTTAACCAAAGTGTCAAAGTAATCACCTCAACGAGATTTTGAAGATGTCACAACACATCATGATTACATCTTGTTGAACTTCCAGGAAAAATAGTACTTTATGTGCTCAAACACACATATTTTGTGACTTTTCAAATTTTGAAGCTCGATAACTTTGGCAAATGTGGACCAAATTTGTTAACCAAAGTGTCAAATTAATCACCTCAACGAGATTTTGAAGATGTCACAACACATCATGATTACATCTTGTTGAACTTCCAGGAAAAATAGTACTTTATGTGCTCAAACACACATATTTTGTGACTTTTCAAACTTTGAAGCTCGATAACTTTGGCAAATGTGGACCAAATTTGTTAACCAAAGTGTCAAATTAATCAGATCGACGAGATCTTTAAAATGACACAACAATTCATGATTGCATCTTGTTGAATTTCCAAGAAAAATAGTACTTTATGTGCTCAAACACACAACTTTTGTGACTTTTCAAACTTTGAAGCTCGATAACTTTGGCAAATGAAGACCAAATTTGTTAAACAAAGTGTCAAATTAATCAGCTCGACGAGATTTTGAAGATGTCACAACACATCATGATTGCATCTTGTTGAATTTCCAAGAAAAATAGTACTTTATGTGCTCAAACACACAACTTTTGTGACTTTTCCAATTTTGAAGCTCGATAACTTTGGCAAATGTGGACCAAATTTGTTAACCAAAGTGTCAAAGTAATCACCTCAACGAGATTTTGAAGATGTCACAACACATCATGATTACATCTTGTTGAACTTCCAGGAAAAATAGTACTTTATGTGCTCAAACACACATATTTTGTGACTTTTCAAACTTTGAAGCTCGATAACTTTGGCAAATGTGGACCAAATTTGTTAACCAAAGTGTCAAATTAATCAGCTCGACGAGATTTTGAAGATGTCACAACACATCATGATTGCATCTTGTTGAATTTCCAAGAAAAATAGTACTTTATGTTCTCAAACACACAACTTTTGTGACTTTTCCAATTTTGAAGCTCGATAACTTTGGCAAATGAAGACCAAATTTGTTAAACAAAGTGTCAAATTAATCAGCTCGACGAGATTTTGAAGATGTCACAACACATCATGATTGCATCTTGTTGAATTTCCAAGAAAAATAGTACTTTATGTGCTCAAACACACAACTTTTGTGACTTTTCCAATTTTGAAGCTCGATAGCTTCGGCAAATGAAGACCAAATTTGTTAACCAAAGTGTCAAATTAATTAGATCGACCAGATCTTTAAAATGACACAACAATTCATGATTGCATCTTGTTGAATTTCCAAGAAAAATAGTACTTTATGTGCTCAAACACACAACTTTTGTGACTTTTCAAACTTTGAAGCTCGATAACTTTGGCAAATGTGGACCAAACTTGTTAACCAAAGTGTCAAATTAATCAGCTCGACGAGATTTTGAAGATGTCACAACACATCATGATTGCATCTTGTTGAATTTCCAAGAAAAATAGTACTTTATGTTCTCAAACACACAACTTTTGTGACTTTTCCAATTTTGAAGCTCGATAACTTTGGCAAATGAAGACCAAATTTGTTAAACAAAGTGTCAAATTAATCAGCTCGACGAGATTTTGAAGATGTCACAACACATCATGATTGCATCTTGTTGAATTTCCAAGAAAAATAGTACTTTATGTGCTCAAACACACAACTTTTGTGACTTTTCCAATTTTGAAGCTCGATAGCTTCGGCAAATGAAGACCAAATTTGTTAACCAAAGTGTCAAATTAATTAGATCGACCAGATCTTTAAAATGACACAACAATTCATGATTGCATCTTGTTGAATTTCCAAGAAAAATAGTACTTTATGTGCTCAAACACACAACTTTTGTGACTTTTCAAACTTTGAAGCTCGATAACTTTGGCAAATGTGGACCAAATTTGTTAACCAAAGTGTCAAAGTAATCACCTCAACGAGATTTTGAAGATGTCACAACACATCATGATTGCATCTTGTTGAATTTCCAAGAAAAATAGTACTTTATGTGCTCAAACACACAACTTTTGTGACTTTTCCAATTTTGAAGCTCGATAACTTTGGCAAATGTGGACCAAATTTGTTAACCAAAGTGTCAAAGTAATCACCTCAACGAGATTTTGAAGATGTCACAACACATCATGATTACATCTTGTTGAACTTCCAGGAAAAATAGTACTTTATGTGCTCAAACACACATATTTTGTGACTTTTCAAACTTTGAAGCTCGATAACTTTGGCAAATGTGGACCAAATTTGTTAACCAAAGTGTCAAATTAATCAGCTCGACGAGATTTTGAAGATGTCACAACACATCATGATTGCATCTTGTTGAATTTCCAAGAAAAATAGTACTTTATGTGCTCAAACACACAACTTTTGTGACTTTTCCAATTTTGAAGCTCGATAGCTTCGGCAAATGAAGACCAAATTTGTTAACCAAAGTGTCAAATTAATCAGATCGACGAGATCTTTAAAATGACACAACAATTCATGATTGCATCTTGTTGAATTTCCAAGAAAAATAGTACTTTATGTGCTCAAACACACAACTTTTGTGACTTTTCAAACTTTGAATCTCGATAACTTTGGCAAATGTGGACCAAATTTGTTAACCAAAGTGTCAAAGTAATCACCTCAACGAGATTTTGAAGATGTCACAACACATCATGATTACATCTTGTTGAACTTCCAGGAAAAATAGTACTTTATGTGCTCAAACACACAACTTTTGTGACTTTTCCAATTTTGAAGCTCGATAACTTTGGCAAATGTGGACCAAATTAGTTAACCAAAGTGTCAAAGTAATCACCTCAACGAGATTTTGAAGATGTCACAACACATCATGATTACATCTTGTTGAACTTCCAGGAAAAATAGTACTTTATGTGCTCAAACACACATATTTTGTGACTTTTCAAACTTTGAAGCTCGATAACTTTGGCAAATGTGGACCAAATTTGTTAACCAAAGTGTCAAATTAATCACCTCAACGAGATTTTGAAGATGTCACAACACATCATGATTGCATCTTGTTGAATTTCCAAGAAAAATAGTACTTTATGTGCTCAAACACACAACTTTTGTGACTTTTCCAATTTTGAAGCTTGATAACTTTGGCAAATGTGGACCAAATTTGTTAACCAAAGTGTCAAATTAATCAGATCGACGAGATCTTTAAAATGACACAACAATTCATGATTGCATCTTGTTGAATTTCCAAGAAAAATAGTACTTCATGTGCTCAAACACACAACTTTTGTGACTTTTCAAACTTTGAAGCTCGATAACTTTGGCAAATGAAGACCAAATTTGTTAAACAAAGTGTCAAATTAATCAGATCGACGAGATTTTGAAGATGTCACAACACATCATGATTGCATCTTGTTGAATTTCCAAGAAAAATAGTACTTTATGTGCTCAAACACACAACTTTTGTGACTTTTCCAATTTTGAAGCTCGATAACTTTGGCAAATGTGGACCAAATTTGTTAACCAAAGTGTCAAAGTAATCACCTCAACGAGATTTTGAAGATGTCACAACACATCATGATTGCATCTTGTTGAATTTCCAAGTAAAATAGTACTTTATGTGCTCAAACACACAACTTTTGTGACTTTTCAAACTTTGAAGCTCGATAACTTTGGCAAATGTGGACCAAATTTGTTAACCAAAGTGTCAAATTAATCAGCTCGACGAGATCTTTAAAATGACACAACAATTCATGATTGCATCTTGTTGAATTTCCAAGAAAAATAGTACTTTACGTGCTCAAACACACAACTTTTGTGACTTTTCCAATTTTGAAGCTCGATAACTTTGGCAAATGTGGACCAAATTTGTTAACCAAAGTGTCAAATTAATCAGCTCGACGAGATCTTTAAAATGACACAACAATTCATGATTACATCTTGTTGAACTTCCAGGAAAAATAGTACTTTATGTGCTCAAACACACATATTTTGTGACTTTTCAAACTTTGAAGCTCGATAACTTTGGCAAATGTGGACCAAATTTGTTAACCAAAGTGTCAAATTAATCAGCTCGACGAGATTTTGAAGATGTCACAACACATCATGATTGCATCTTGTTGAATTTCCAAGAAAAATAGTACTTTATGTTCTCAAACACACAACTTTTGTGACTTTTCCAATTTTGAAGCTCGATAACTTTGGCAAATGAAGACCAAATTTGTTAAACAAAGTGTCAAATTAATCAGCTCGACGAGATTTTGAAGATGTCACAACACATCATGATTGCATCTTGTTGAATTTCCAAGAAAAATAGTACTTTATGTGCTCAAACACACAACTTTTGTGACTTTTCCAATTTTGAAGCTCGATAGCTTCGGCAAATGAAGACCAAATTTGTTAACCAAAGTGTCAAATTAATCAGATCGACCAGATCTTTAAAATGACACAACAATTCATGATTGCATCTTGTTGAATTTCCAAGAAAAATAGTACTTTATGTGCTCAAACACACAACTTTTGTGACTTTTCAAACTTTGAAGCTCGATAACTTTGGCAAATGTGGACCAAATTTGTTAACCAAAGTGTCAAATTAATCAGCTCGACGAGATCTTTAAAATGACACAACAATTCATGATTGCATCTTGTTGAATTTCCAGGAAAAATAGTACTTTATGTGCTCAAACACACATATTTTGTGACTTTTCAAACTTTGAAGCTCGATAACTTTGGCAAATGTGGACCAAATTAGTTAACCAAAGTGTCAAAGTAATCACCTCAACGAGATTTTGAAGATGTCACAACACATCATGATTACATCTTGTTGAACTTCCAGGAAAAATAGTACTTTATGTGCTCAAACACACATATTTTGTGACTTTTCAAACTTTGAAGCTCGATAACTTTGGCAAATGTGGACCAAATTTGTTAACCAAAGTGTCAAATTAATCACCTCAACGAGATTTTGAAGATGTCACAACACATCATGATTACATCTTGTTGAACTTCCAGGAAAAATAGTACTTTATGTGCTCAAACACACATATTTTGTGACTTTTCAAACTTTGAAGCTCGATAACTTTGGCAAATGTGGACCAAATTTGTTAACCAAAGTGTCAAATTAATCAGATCGACGAGATCTTTAAAATGACACAACAATTCATGATTGCATCTTGTTGAATTTCCAAGAAAAATAGTACTTCATGTGCTCAAACACACAACTTTTGTGACTTTTCAAACTTTGAAGCTCGATAACTTTGGCAAATGAAGACCAAATTTGTTAAACAAAGTGTCAAATTAATCAGATCGACGAGATTTTGAAGATGTCACAACACATCATGATTGCATCTTGTTGAATTTCCAAGAAAAATAGTACTTTATGTGCTCAAACACACAACTTTTGTGACTTTTCCAATTTTGAAGCTCGATAACTTTGGCAAATGTGGACCAAATTTGTTAACCAAAGTGTCAAAGTAATCACCTCAACGAGATTTTGAAGATGTCACAACACATCATGATTACATCTTGTTGAACTTCCAGGAAAAATAGTACTTTATGTGCTCAAACACACATATTTTGTGACTTTTCAAACTTTGAAGCTCGATAACTTTGGCAAATGTGGACCAAATTTGTTAACCAAAGTGTCAAATTAATCAGATCGACGAGATTTTGAAGATGTCACAACACATCATGATTGCATCTTGTTGAATTTCCAAGAAAAATAGTACTTTATGTTCTCAAACACACAACTTTTGTGACTTTTCCAATTTTGAAGCTCGATAACTTTGGCAAACGAAGACCAAATTTGTTAAACAAAGTGTCAAATTAATCAGCTCGACGAGATTTTGAAGATGTCACAACACATCATGATTGCATCTTGTTGAATTTCCAAGAAAAATAGTACTTTATGTGCTCAAACACACAACTTTTGTGACTTTTCCAATTTTGAAGCTCGATAGCTTCGGCAAATGAAGACCAAATTTGTTAACCAAAGTGTCAAATTAATTAGATCGACGAGATCTTTAAAATGACACAACAATTCATGATTGCATCTTGTTGAATTTCCAAGGAAAATAGTACTTTATGTGCTCAAACACACAACTTTTGTGACTTTTCAAACTTTGAAGATCGATAACTTTGGCAAATGTGGACCAAATTTGTTAACCAAAGTGTCAAAGTAATCACCTCAACGAGATTTTGAAGATGTCACAACACATCATGATTACATCTTGTTGAACTTCCAGGAAAAATAGTACTTTATGTGCTCAAACACACATATTTTGTGACTTTTCAAACTTTGAAGCTCGATAACTTTGGCAAATGTGGTCCAAATTTGTTAACCAAAGTGTCAAATTAATCAGCTCGACGAGATTTTGAAGATGTCACAACACATCATGATTGCATCTTGTTGAATTTCCAAGAAAAATAGTACTTTATGTGCTCAAACACACAACTTTTGTGACTTTTCCAATTTTGAAGCTCGATAGCTTCGGCAAATGAAGACCAAATTTGTTAACCAAAGTGTCAAATTAATCAGATCGACGAGATCTTTAAAATGACACAACAATTCATGATTGCATCTTGTTGAATTTCCAAGAAAAATAGTACTTTATGTGCTCAAACACACAACTTTTGTGACTTTTCAAACTTTGAAGCTCGATAACTTTGGCAAATGTGGACCAAATTTGTTAACCAAAGTGTCAAAGTAATCACCTCAACGAGATTTTGAAGATGTCACAACACATCATGATTACATCTTGTTGAACTTCCAGGAAAAATAGTACTTTATGTGCTCAAACACACATATTTTGTGACTTTTCAAACTTTGAAGCTCGATAACTTTGGCAAATGTGGACCAAATTTGTTAACCAAAGTGTCAAAGTAATCTCCTCAACGAGATTTTGAAGATGTCACAACACATCATGATTGCATCTTGTTGAATTTCCAAGAAAAATAGTACTTTATGTGCTCAAACACACAACTTTTGTGACTTTTCAAACTTTGAAGCTCGATAACTTTGGCAAATGTGGACCAAATTTGTTAACCAAAGTGTCAAATTAATCAGCTCGACGAGATCTTTAAAATGACACAACAATTCATGATTGCATCTTGTTGAATTTCCAGGAAAAATAGTACTTTATGTGCTCAAACACACATATTTTGTGACTTTTCAAACTTTGAAGCTCGATAACTTTGGCAAATGTGGACCAAATTAGTTAACCAAAGTGTCAAAGTAATCACCTCAACGAGATTTTGAAGATGTCACAACACATCATGATTACATCTTGTTGAACTTCCAGGAAAAATAGTACTTTATGTGCTCAAACACACATATTTTGTGACTTTTCAAACTTTGAAGCTCGATAACTTTGGCAAATGTGGACCAAATTTGTTAACCAAAGTGCCAAATTAATCACCTCAACGAGATTTTGAAGATGTCACAACACATCATGATTACATCTTGTTGAACTTCCAGGAAAAATAGTACTTTATGTGCTCAAACACACATATTTTGTGACTTTTCAAACTTTGAAGCTCGATAACTTTGGCAAATGTGGACCAAATTAGTTAACCAAAGTGTCAAAGTAATCACCTCAACGAGATTTTGAAGATGTCACAACACATCATGATTACATCTTGTTGAACTTCCAGGAAAAATAGTACTTTATGTGCTCAAACACACATATTTTGTGACTTTTCAAACTTTGAAGCTCGATAACTTTGGCAAATGTGGACCAAATTTGTTAACCAAAGTGTCAAATTAATCACCTCAACGAGATTTTGAAGATGTCACAACACATCATGATTACATCTTGTTGAACTTCCAGGAAAAATAGTACTTTATGTGCTCAAACACACATATTTTGTGACTTTTCAAACTTTGAAGCTCGATAACTTTGGCAAATGTGGACCAAATTTGTTAACCAAAGTGTCAAATTAATCAGATCGACGAGATCTTTAAAATGACACAACAATTCATGATTGCATCTTGTTGAATTTCCAAGAAAAATAGTACTTCATGTGCTCAAACACACAACTTTTGTGACTTTTCAAACTTTGAAGCTCGATAACTTTGGCAAATGAAGACCAAATTTGTTAAACAAAGTGTCAAATTAATCAGATCGACGAGATTTTGAAGATGTCACAACACATCATGATTGCATCTTGTTGAATTTCCAAGAAAAATAGTACTTTATGTGCTCAAACACACAACTTTTGTGACTTTTCCAATTTTGAAGCTCGATAACTTTGGCAAATGTGGACCAAATTTGTTAACCAAAGTGTCAAAGTAATCACCTCAACGAGATTTTGAAGATGTCACAACACATCATGATTACATCTTGTTGAACTTCCAGGAAAAATAGTACTTTATGTGCTCAAACACACATATTTTGTGACTTTTCAAACTTTGAAGCTCGATAACTTTGGCAAATGTGGACCAAATTTGTTAACCAAAGTGTCAAATTAATCAGATCGACGAGATTTTGAAGATGTCACAACACATCATGATTGCATCTTGTTGAATTTCCAAGAAAAATAGTACTTTATGTTCTCAAACACACAACTTTTGTGACTTTTCCAATTTTGAAGCTCGATAACTTTGGCAAACGAAGACCAAATTTGTTAAACAAAGTGTCAAATTAATCAGCTCGACGAGATTTTGAAGATGTCACAACACATCATGATTGCATCTTGTTGAATTTCCAAGAAAAATAGTACTTTATGTGCTCAAACACACAACTTTTGTGACTTTTCCAATTTTGAAGCTCGATAGCTTCGGCAAATGAAGACCAAATTTGTTAACCAAAGTGTCAAATTAATTAGATCGACGAGATCTTTAAAATGACACAACAATTCATGATTGCATCTTGTTGAATTTCCAAGGAAAATAGTACTTTATGTGCTCAAACACACAACTTTTGTGACTTTTCAAACTTTGAAGATCGATAACTTTGGCAAATGTGGACCAAATTTGTTAACCAAAGTGTCAAAGTAATCACCTCAACGAGATTTTGAAGATGTCACAACACATCATGATTACATCTTGTTGAACTTCCAGGAAAAATAGTACTTTATGTGCTCAAACACACATATTTTGTGACTTTTCAAACTTTGAAGCTCGATAACTTTGGCAAATGTGGTCCAAATTTGTTAACCAAAGTGTCAAATTAATCAGCTCGACGAGATTTTGAAGATGTCACAACACATCATGATTGCATCTTGTTGAATTTCCAAGAAAAATAGTACTTTATGTGCTCAAACACACAACTTTTGTGACTTTTCCAATTTTGAAGCTCGATAGCTTCGGCAAATGAAGACCAAATTTGTTAACCAAAGTGTCAAATTAATCAGATCGACGAGATCTTTAAAATGACACAACAATTCATGATTGCATCTTGTTGAATTTCCAAGAAAAATAGTACTTTATGTGCTCAAACACACAACTTTTGTGACTTTTCAAACTTTGAAGCTCGATAACTTTGGCAAATGTGGACCAAATTTGTTAACCAAAGTGTCAAAGTAATCACCTCAACGAGATTTTGAAGATGTCACAACACATCATGATTACATCTTGTTGAACTTCCAGGAAAAATAGTACTTTATGTGCTCAAACACACATATTTTGTGACTTTTCAAACTTTGAAGCTCGATAACTTTGGCAAATGTGGACCAAATTTGTTAACCAAAGTGTCAAAGTAATCTCCTCAACGAGATTTTGAAGATGTCACAACACATCATGATTGCATCTTGTTGAATTTCCAAGAAAAATAGTACTTTATGTGCTCAAACACACAACTTTTGTGACTTTTCAAACTTTGAAGCTCGATAACTTTGGCAAATGTGGAACAAATTTGTTAACCAAAGTGTCAAATTAATCAGCTCGACGAGATCTTTAAAATGACACAACAATTCATGATTGCATCTTGTTGAATTTCCAGGAAAAATAGTACTTTATGTGCTCAAACACACATATTTTGTGACTTTTCAAACTTTGAAGCTCGATAACTTTGGCAAATGTGGACCAAATTAGTTAACCAAAGTGTCAAAGTAATCACCTCAACGAGATTTTGAAGATGTCACAACACATCATGATTACATCTTGTTGAACTTCCAGGAAAAATAGTACTTTATGTGCTCAAACACACATATTTTGTGACTTTTCAAACTTTGAAGCTCGATAACTTTGGCAAATGTGGACCAAATTTGTTAACCAAAGTGCCAAATTAATCACCTCAACGAGATTTTGAAGATGTCACAACACATCATGATTACATCTTGTTGAACTTCCAGGAAAAATAGTACTTTATGTGCTCAAACACACATATTTTGTGACTTTTCAAACTTTGAAGCTCGATAACTTTGGCAAATGTGGACCAAATTTGTTAACCAAAGTGTCAAATTAATCAGATCGACGAGATCTTTAAAATGACACAACAATTCATGATTGCATCTTGTTGAATTTCCAAGAAAAATAGTACTTCATGTGCTCAAACACACAACTTTTGTGACTTTTCCAATTTTGAAGCTCGATAGCTTCGGCAAATGAAGACCAAATTTGTTAACCAAAGTGTCAAATTAATCAGATCGACCAGATCTTTAAAATGACACAACAATTCATGATTGCATCTTGTTGAATTTCCAAGAAAAATAGTACTTTATGTGCTCAAACACACAACTTTTGTGACTTTTCAAACTTTGAAGCTCGATAACTTTGGCAAATGTGGACCAAATTTGTTAACCAAAGTGTCAAATTAATCAGCTCGACGAGATCTTTAAAATGACACAACAATTCATGATTGCATCTTGTTGAATTTCCAGGAAAAATAGTACTTTATGTGCTCAAACACACATATTTTGTGACTTTTCAAACTTTGAAGCTCGATAACTTTGGCAAATGTGGACCAAATTAGTTAACCAAAGTGTCAAAGTAATCACCTCAACGAGATTTTGAAGATGTCACAACACATCATGATTACATCTTGTTGAACTTCCAGGAAAAATAGTACTTTATGTGCTCAAACACACATATTTTGTGACTTTTCAAACTTTGAAGCTCGATAACTTTGGCAAATGTGGACCAAATTTGTTAACCAAAGTGTCAAATTAATCACCTCAACGAGATTTTGAAGATGTCACAACACATCATGATTACATCTTGTTGAACTTCCAGGAAAAATAGTACTTTATGTGCTCAAACACACATATTTTGTGACTTTTCAAACTTTGAAGCTCGATAACTTTGGCAAATGTGGACCAAATTTGTTAACCAAAGTGTCAAATTAATCAGATCGACGAGATCTTTAAAATGACACAACAATTCATGATTGCATCTTGTTGAATTTCCAAGAAAAATAGTACTTCATGTGCTCAAACACACAACTTTTGTGACTTTTCAAACTTTGAAGCTCGATAACTTTGGCAAATGAAGACCAAATTTGTTAAACAAAGTGTCAAATTAATCAGATCGACGAGATTTTGAAGATGTCACAACACATCATGATTGCATCTTGTTGAATTTCCAAGAAAAATAGTACTTTATGTGCTCAAACACACAACTTTTGTGACTTTTCCAATTTTGAAGCTCGATAACTTTGGCAAATGTGGACCAAATTTGTTAACCAAAGTGTCAGAGTAATCACCTCAACGAGATTTTGAAGATGTCACAACACATCATGATTACATCTTGTTGAACTTCCAGGAAAAATAGTACTTTATGTGCTCAAACACACATATTTTGTGACTTTTCAAACTTTGAAGCTCGATAACTTTGGCAAATGTGGACCAAATTTGTTAACCAAAGTGTCAAATTAATCAGATCGACGAGATTTTGAAGATGTCACAACACATCATGATTGCATCTTGTTGAATTTCCAAGAAAAATAGTACTTTATGTTCTCAAACACACAACTTTTGTGACTTTTCCAATTTTGAAGCTCGATAACTTTGGCAAACGAAGACCAAATTTGTTAAACAAAGTGTCAAATTAATCAGCTCGACGAGATTTTGAAGATGTCACAACACATCATGATTGCATCTTGTTGAATTTCCAAGAAAAATAGTACTTTATGTGCTCAAACACACAACTTTTGTGACTTTTCCAATTTTGAAGCTCGATAGCTTCGGCAAATGAAGACCAAATTTGTTAACCAAAGTGTCAAATTAATTAGATCGACGAGATCTTTAAAATGACACAACAATTCATGATTGCATCTTGTTGAATTTCCAAGGAAAATAGTACTTTATGTGCTCAAACACACAACTTTTGTGACTTTTCAAACTTTGAAGATCGATAACTTTGGCAAATGTGGACCAAATTTGTTAACCAAAGTGTCAAAGTAATCACCTCAACGAGATTTTGAAGATGTCACAACACATCATGATTACATCTTGTTGAACTTCCAGGAAAAATAGTACTTTATGTGCTCAAACACACATATTTTGTGACTTTTCAAACTTTGAAGCTCGATAACTTTGGCAAATGTGGTCCAAATTTGTTAACCAAAGTGTCAAATTAATCAGCTCGACGAGATTTTGAAGATGTCACAACACATCATGATTGCATCTTGTTGAATTTCCAAGAAAAATAGTACTTTATGTGCTCAAACACACAACTTTTGTGACTTTTCCAATTTTGAAGCTCGATAGCTTCGGCAAATGAAGACCAAATTTGTTAACCAAAGTGTCAAATTAATCAGATCGACGAGATCTTTAAAATGACACAACAATTCATGATTGCATCTTGTTGAATTTCCAAGAAAAATAGTACTTTATGTGCTCAAACACACAACTTTTGTGACTTTTCAAACTTTGAAGCTCGATAACTTTGGCAAATGTGGACCAAATTTGTTAACCAAAGTGTCAAAGTAATCACCTCAACGAGATTTTGAAGATGTCACAACACATCATGATTACATCTTGTTGAACTTCCAGGAAAAATAGTACTTTATGTGCTCAAACACACATATTTTATGACTTTTCAAACTTTGAAGCTCGATAACTTTGGCAAATGTGGACCAAATTTGTTAACCAAAGTGTCAAAGTAATCTCCTCAACGAGATTTTGAAGATGTCACAACACATCATGATTGCATCTTGTTGAATTTCCAAGAAAAATAGTACTTTATGTGCTCAAACACACAACTTTTGTGACTTTTCAAACTTTGAAGCTCGATAACTTTGGCAAATGTGGACCAAATTTGTTAACCAAAGTGTCAAATTAATCAGCTCGACGAGATCTTTAAAATGACACAACAATTCATGATTGCATCTTGTTGAATTTCCAGGAAAAATAGTACTTTATGTGCTCAAACACACATATTTTGTGACTTTTCAAACTTTGAAGCTCGATAACTTTGGCAAATGTGGACCAAATTAGTTAACCAAAGTGTCAAAGTAATCACCTCAACGAGATTTTGAAGATGTCACAACACATCATGATTACATCTTGTTGAACTTCCAGGAAAAATAGTACTTTATGTGCTCAAACACACATATTTTGTGACTTTTCAAACTTTGAAGCTCGATAACTTTGGCAAATGTGGACCAAATTTGTTAACCAAAGTGCCAAATTAATCACCTCAACGAGATTTTGAAGATGTCACAACACATCATGATTACATCTTGTTGAACTTCCAGGAAAAATAGTACTTTATGTGCTCAAACACACATATTTTGTGACTTTTCAAACTTTGAAGCTCGATAACTTTGGCAAATGTGGACCAAATTTGTTAACCAAAGTGTCAAATTAATCAGCTCGACGAGATCTTTAAAATGACACAACAATTCATGATTGCATCTTGTTGAATTTCCAAGAAAAATAGTACTTCATGTGCTCAAACACACAACTTTTGTGACTTTTCAAACTTTGAAGCTCGATAACTTTGGCAAATGAAGACCATCTTTGTTAAACAAAGTGTCAAATTAATCAGATCGACGAGATTTTGAAGATGTCACAACACATCATGATTGCATCTTGTTGAATTTCCAAGAAAAATAGTACTTTATGTGCTCAAACACACAACTTTTGTGACTTTTCCAATTTTGAAGCTCGATAACTTTGGCAAATGAAGACCAAATTTGTTAAACAAAGTGTCAAATTAATCAGCTCGACGAGATTTTGAAGATGTCACAACACATCATGATTGCATCTTGTTGAATTTCCAAGAAAAATAGTACTTTATGTGCTCAAACACACAACTTTTGTGACTTTTCCAATTTTGAAGCTCGATAGCTTCGGCAAATGAAGACCAAATTTGTTAACCAAAGTGTCAAATTAATCAGATCGACGAGATCTTTAAAATGACACAACAATTCATGATTGCATCTTGTTGAATTTCCAAGAAAAATAGTACTTTATGTGCTCAAACACACAACTTTTGTGACTTTTCAAACTTTGAAGCTCGATAACTTTGGCAAATGTGGACCAAATTTGTTAACCAAAGTGTCAAAGTAATCACCTCAACGAGATTTTGAAGATGTCACAACACATCATGATTACATCTTGTTGAACTTCCAGGAAAAATAGTACTTTATGTGCTCAAACACACATATTTTGTGACTTTTCAAACTTTGAAGCTCGATAACTTTGGCAAATGTGGACCAAATTAGTTAACCAAAGTGTCAAAGTAATCACCTCAACGAGATTTTGAAGATGTCACAACACATCATGATTACATCTTGTTGAACTTCCAGGAAAAATAGTACTTTATGTGCTCAAACACACATATTTTGTGACTTTTCAAACTTTGAAGCTCGATAACTTTGGCAAATGTGGACCAAATTTGTTAACCAAAGTGTCAAATTAATCACCTCAACGAGATTTTGAAGATGTCACAACACATCATGATTACATCTTGTTGAACTTCCAGGAAAAATAGTACTTTATGTGCTCAAACACACATATTTTGTGACTTTTCAAACTTTGAAGCTCGATAACTTTGGCAAATGTGGACCAAATTTGTTAACCAAAGTGTCAAATTAATCAGATCGACGAGATCTTTAAAATGACACAACAATTCATGATTGCATCTTGTTGAATTTCCAAGAAAAATAGTACTTCATGTGCTCAAACACACAACTTTTGTGACTTTTCAAACTTTGAAGCTCGATAACTTTGGCAAATGAAGACCAAATTTGTTAAACAAAGTGTCAAATTAATCAGATCGACGAGATTTTGAAGATGTCACAACACATCATGATTGCATCTTGTTGAATTTCCAAGAAAAATAGTACTTTATGTGCTCAAACACACAACTTTTGTGACTTTTCCAATTTTGAAGCTCGATAACTTTGGCAAATGAAGACCAAATTTGTTAAACAAAGTGTCAAATTAATCAGCTCGACGAGATTTTGAAGATGTCACAACACATCATGATTGCATCTTGTTGAATTTCCAAGAAAAATAGTACTTTATGTGCTCAAACACACAACTTTTGTGACTTTTCCAATTTTGAAGCTCGATAGCTTCGGCAAATGAAGACCAAATTTGTTAACCAAAGTGTCAAATTAATCAGATCGACGAGATCTTTAAAATGACACAACAATTCATGATTGCATCTTGTTGAATTTCCAAGAAAAATAGTACTTTATGTGCTCAAACACACAACTTTTGTGACTTTTCAAACTTTGAAGCTCGATAACTTTGGCAAATGTGGACCAAATTTGTTAACCAAAGTGTCAAAGTAATCACCTCAACGAGATTTTGAAGATGTCACAACACATCATGATTACATCTTGTTGAACCTCCAGGAAAAATAGTACTTTATGTGCTCAAACACACATATTTTGTGACTTTTCAAACTTTGAAGCTCGATAACTTTGGCAAATGTGGACCAAATTTGTTAACCAAAGTGTCAAAGTAATCTCCTCAACGAGATTTTGAAGATGTCACAACACATCATGATTACATCTTGTTGAATTTCCAAGAAAAATAGTACTTTATGTGCTCAAACACACAACTTTTGTGACTTCCAATTTTGAAGCTCGATAACTTTGGCAAATGAAGACCAAATTTGTTAAACAAAGTGTCAAATTAATCAGCTCGACGAGATTTTGAAGATGTCACAACACATCATTATTGCATCTTGTTGAATTTCCAAGAAAAATAGTACTTTATGTGCTCAAACACACAACTTTTGTGACTTTTCAAACTTTGAAGCTCGATAACTTTGGCAAATGTGGACCAAATTTGTTAACCAAAGTGTCAAAGTAATCACCTCAACGAGATTTTGAAGATGTCACAACACATCATGATTACATCTTGTTGAACTTCCAGGAAAAATAGTACTTTATGTGCTCAAACACACATATTTTGTGACTTTTCAAACTTTGAAGCTCGATAACTTTGGCAAATGTGGACCAAATTTGTTAACCAAAGTGTCAAAGTAATCTCCTCAACGAGATTTTGAAGATGTCACAACACATCATGATTACATCTTGTTGAATTTCCAAGAAAAATAGTACTTTATGTGCTCAAACACACAACTTTTGTGACTTTTCCAATTTTGAAGCTCGATAGCTTCGGCAAATGAAGACCAAATTTGTTAACCAAAGTGTCAAATTAATCAGATCGACGAGATTTTGAAGATGTCACAACACATCATGATTGCATCTTGTTGAATTTCCAAGAAAAATAGTACTTTATGTGCTCAAACACACAACTTTTGTGACTTTTCAAATTTTGAAGCTCGATAACTTTGGCAAATGTGGACCAAATTTGTTAACCAAAGTGTCAAAGTAATCACCTCAACGAGATTTTGAAGATGTCACAACACATCATGATTACATCTTGTTGAACTTCCAGGAAAAATAGTACTTTATGTGCTCAAACACACATATTTTGTGACTTTTCAAACTTTGAAGCTCGATAACTTTGGCAAATGTGGACCAAATTTGTTAACCAAAGTGTCAAATTAATCACCTCAACGAGATTTTGAAGATGTCACAACACATCATGATTACATCTTGTTGAACTTCCAGGAAAAATAGTACTTTATGTGCTCAAACACACATATTTTGTGACTTTTCAAACTTTGAAGCTCGATAACTTTGGCAAATGTGGACCAAATTTGTTAACCAAAGTGTCAAATTAATCAGATCGACGAGATCTTTAAAATGACACAACAATTCATGATTGCATCTTGTTGAATTTCCAAGAAAAATAGTACTTCATGTGCTCAAACACACAACTTTTGTGACTTTTCAAACTTTGAAGCTCGATAACTTTGGCAAATGAAGACCAAATTTGTTAAACAAAGTGTCAAATTAATCAGATCGACGAGATTTTGAAGATGTCACAACACATCATGATTGCATCTTGTTGAATTTCCAAGAAAAATAGTACTTTATGTGCTCAAACACACAACTTTTGTGACTTTTCCAATTTTGAAGCTCGATAACTTTGGCAAATGAAGACCAAATTTGTTAAACAAAGTGTCAAATTAATCAGCTCGACGAGATTTTGAAGATGTCACAACACATCATGATTGCATCTTGTTGAATTTCCAAGAAAAATAGTACTTTATGTGCTCAAACACACAACTTTTGTGACTTTTCCAATTTTGAAGCTCGATAACTTCGGCAAATGTGGACCAAATTTGTTAAACAAAGTGTCAAAGTAATCACCTCAACGAGATTTTGAAGATGTCACAACACATCATGATTACATCTTGTTGAACTGCCAAGAAAAATAGTACTTTATGTGCTCAAACACACAACTTTTGTGACTTTTCAAAGTTTGAAGCTCGATAACTTTGGCAAATGAAGACCAAATTTGTTAAACAAAGTGTCAAATTAATCAGCTCGACGAGAGTTTGAAGATGTCACAACACATCATGATTGCATCTTGTTGAATTTCCAAGAAAAATAGTACTTTATGTGCTCAAACACACAACTTTTGTGACTTTTCAAACTTTGAAGCTCGATAACTTTGGCAAATGTGGACCAAATTTGTTAACCAAAGTGTCAAATTAATCAGCTCGACGAGATCTTTGAAATGACACAACAATTCATGATTGCATCTTGTTGAATTTCCAAGAAAAATAGTACTTTATGTGCTCAAACACACAACTTTTGTGACTTTTCCAATTTTGAAGCTCGATAACTTTGGCAAATGTGGACCAAATTTGTTAACCAAAGTGTCAAAGTAATCACCTCAACGAGATTTTGAAGATGTCACAACACATCATGATTACATCTTGTTGAACTTCCAGGAAAAATAGTACTTTATGTGCTCAAACACACATATTTTGTGACTTTTCAAACTTTGAAGCTCGATAACTTTGGCAAATGTGGACCAAATTTGTTAACCAAAGTGTCAAATTAATCAGCTCGACGAGATTTTGAAGATGTCACAACACATCATGATTGCATCTTGTTGAATTTCCAAGAAAAATAGTACTTTATGTTCTCAAACACACAACTTTTGTGACTTTTCCAATTTTGAAGCTCGATAACTTTGGCAAATGAAGACCAAATTTGTTAAACAAAGTGTCAAATTAATCAGCTCGACGAGATTTTGAAGATGTCACAACACATCATGATTGCATCTTGTTGAATTTCCAAGAAAAATAGTACTTTATGTGCTCAAACACACAACTTTTGTGACTTTTCCAATTTTGAAGCTCGATAGCTTCGGCAAATGAAGACCAAATTTGTTAACCAAAGTGTCAAATTAATTAGATCGACCAGATCTTTAAAATGACACAACAATTCATGATTGCATCTTGTTGAATTTCCAAGAAAAATAGTACTTTATGTGCTCAAACACACAACTTTTGTGACTTTTCAAACTTTGAAGCTCGATAACTTTGGCAAATGTGGACCAAATTTGTTAACCAAAGTGTCAAAGTAATCACCTCAACGAGATTTTGAAGATGTCACAACACATCATGATTGCATCTTGTTGAATTTCCAAGAAAAATAGTACTTTATGTGCTCAAACACACATATTTTGTGACTTTTCAAACTTTGAAGCTCGATAACTTTGGCAAATGTGGACCAAATTTGTTAACCAAAGTGTCAAATTAATTAGATCGACCAGATCTTTAAAATGACACAACAATTCATGATTGCATCTTGTTGACTTTCCAAGAAAAATAGTACTTTATGTGCTCAAACACACAACTTTTGTGACTTTTCCAATTTTGAAGCTCGATAGCTTCGGCAAATGAAGACCAAATTTGTTAACCAAAGTGTCAAATTAATCAGATCGACGAGATCTTTAAAATGACACAACAATTCATGATTGCATCTTGTTGAATTTCCAAGAAAAATAGTACTTTATGTGCTCAAACACACAACTTTTGTGACTTTTCAAACTTTGAAGCTCGATAACTTTGGCAAATGTGGACCAAATTTGTTAACCAAAGTGTCAAAGTAATCACCTCAACGAGATTTTGAAGATGTCACAACACATCATGATTACATCTTGTTGAACTTCCAGGAAAAATAGTACTTTATGTGCTCAAACACACATATTTTGTGACTTTTCAAACTTTGAAGCTCGATAACTTTGGCAAATGTGGACCAAATTTGTTAACCAAAGTGTCAAAGTAATCTCCTCAACGAGATTTTGAAGATGTCACAACACATCATGATTACATCTTGTTGAATTTCCAAGAAAAATAGTACTTTATGTGCTCAAACACACAACTTTTGTGACTTCCAATTTTGAAGCTCGATAACTTTGGCAAATGAAGACCAAATTTGTTAAACAAAGTGTCAAATTAATCAGCTCGACGAGATTTTGAAGATGTCACAACACATCATGATTGCATCTTGTTGAATTTCCAAGAAAAATAGTACTTTATGTGCTCAAACACACAACTTTTGTGACTTTTCAAACTTTGAAGCTCGATAACTTTGGCAAATGTGGACCAAATTTGTTAACCAAAGTGTCAAATTAATCAGCTCGACGAGATCTTTAAAATGACACAACAATTCATGATTGCATCTTGTTGAATTTCCAGGAAAAATAGTACTTTATGTGCTCAAACACACATATTTTGTGACTTTTCAAACTTTGAAGCTCGATAACTTTGGCAAATGTGGACCAAATTAGTTAACCAAAGTGTCAAAGTAATCACCTCAACGAGATTTTGAAGATGTCACAACACATCATGATTACATCTTGTTGAACTTCCAGGAAAAATAGTACTTTATGTGCTCAAACACACATATTTTGTGACTTTTCAAACTTTGAAGCTCGATAACTTTGGCAAATGTGGACCAAATTTGTTAACCAAAGTGTCAAATTAATCACCTCAACGAGATTTTGAAGATGTCACAACACATCATGATTACATCTTGTTGAACTTCCAGGAAAAATAGTACTTTATGTGCTCAAACACACATATTTTGTGACTTTTCAAACTTTGAAGCTCGATAACTTTGGCAAATGTGGACCAAATTTGTTAACCAAAGTGTCAAAGTAATCACCTCAACGAGATTTTGAAGATGTCACAACACATCATGATTGCATCTTGTTGAATTTCCACGAAAAATAGTACTTTATGTGCTCAAACACACAACTTTTGTGACTTTTCCAATTTTGAAGCTCGATAACTTTGGCAAATGTGGACCAAATTTGTTAACCAAAGTGTCAAAGTAATCACCTCAACGAGATTTTGAAGATGTCACAACACATCATGATTGCATCTTGTTGAATTTCCAAGAAAAATAGTACTTTATGTGCTCAAACACACATATTTTGTGACTTTTCAAATTTTGAAGCTCGATAACTTTGGCAAATGAAGACCAAATTTGTTAAACAAAGTGTCAAATTAATCAGCTCGACGAGATTTTGAAGATGTCACAACACATCATGATTGCATCTTGTTGAATTTCCAAGAAAAATAGTACTTTATGTGCTCAAACACACAACTTTTGTGACTTTTCAAACTTTGAAGCTCGATAACTTTGGCAAATGTGGACCAAATTTGTTAACCAAAGTGTCAAATTAATCAGCTCGACGAGATCTTTAAAATGACACAACAATTCATGATTGCATCTTGTTGAATTTCCAGGAAAAATAGTACTTTATGTGCTCAAACACACATATTTTGTGACTTTTCAAACTTTGAAGCTCGATAACTTTGGCAAATGTGGACCAAATTAGTTAACCAAAGTGTCAAAGTAATCACCTCAACGAGATTTTGAAGATGTCACAACACATCATGATTACATCTTGTTGAACTTCCAGGAAAAATAGTACTTTATGTGCTCAAACACACATATTTTGTGACTTTTCAAACTTTGAAGCTCGATAACTTTGGCAAATGTGGACCAAATTTGTTAACCAAAGTGTCAAAGTAATCACCTCAACGAGATTTTGAAGATGTCACAACACATCATGATTGCATCTTGTTGAATTTCCACGAAAAATAGTACTTTATGTGCTCAAACACACAACTTTTGTGACTTTTCCAATTTTGAAGCTCGATAACTTTGGCAAATGTGGACCAAATTTGTTAACCAAAGTGTCAAAGTAATCACCTCAACGAGATTTTGAAGATGTCACAACACATCATGATTGCATCTTGTTGAATTTCCAAGAAAAATAGTACTTTATGTGCTCAAACACACATATTTTGTGACTTTTCAAATTTTGAAGCTCGATAACTTTGGCAAATGAAGACCAAATTTGTTAAACAAAGTGTCAAATTAATCAGCTCGACGAGATTTTGAAGATGTCACAACACATCATGATTGCATCTTGTTGAATTTCCAAGAAAAATAGTACTTTATGTGCTCAAACACACAACTTTTGTGACTTTTCAAACTTTGAAGCTCGATAACTTTGGCAAATGTGGACCAAATTTGTTAACCAAAGTGTCAAATTAATCAGCTCGACGAGATCTTTAAAATGACACAACAATTCATGATTGCATCTTGTTGAATTTCCAGGAAAAATAGTACTTTATGTGCTCAAACACACATATTTTGTGACTTTTCAAACTTTGAAGCTCGATAACTTTGGCAAATGTGGACCAAATTAGTTAACCAAAGTGTCAAAGTAATCACCTCAACGAGATTTTGAAGATGTCACAACACATCATGATTACATCTTGTTGAACTTCCAGGAAAAATAGTACTTTATGTGCTCAAACACACATATTTTGTGACTTTTCAAACTTTGAAGCTCGATAACTTTGGCAAATGTGGACCAAATTTGTTAACCAAAGTGTCAAATTAATCACCTCAACGAGATTTTGAAGATGTCACAACACATCATGATTACATCTTGTTGAACTTCCAGGAAAAATAGTACTTTATGTGCTCAAACACACATATTTTGTGACTTTTCAAACTTTGAAGCTCGATAACTTTGGCAAATGTGGACCAAATTTGTTAACCAAAGTGTCAAAGTAATCACCTCAACGAGATTTTGAAGATGTCACAACACATCATGATTGCATCTTGTTGAATTTCCACGAAAAATAGTACTTTATGTGCTCAAACACACAACTTTTGTGACTTTTCCAATTTTGAAGCTCGATAACTTTGGCAAATGTGGACCAAATTTGTTAACCAAAGTGTCAAAGTAATCACCTCAACGAGATTTTGAAGATGTCACAACACATCATGATTGCATCTTGTTGAATTTCCAAGAAAAATAGTACTTTATGTGCTCAAACACACATATTTTGTGACTTTTCAAATTTTGAAGCTCGATAACTTTGGCAAATGAAGACCAAATTTGTTAAACAAAGTGTCAAATTAATCAGCTCGACGAGATTTTGAAGATGTCACAACACATCATGATTGCATCTTGTTGAATTTCCAAGAAAAATAGTACTTTATGTGCTCAAACACACAACTTTTGTGACTTTTCAAACTTTGAAGCTCGATAACTTTGGCAAATGTGGACCAAATTTGTTAACCAAAGTGTCAAAATAATCACCTCAACGAGATTTTGAAGATGTCACAACACATCATGATTACATCTTGTTGAACTTCCAGGAAAAATAGTACTTTATGTGCTCAAACACACATATTTTGTGACTTTTCAAACTTTGAAGCTCGATAACTTTGGCAAATGTGGACCAAATTAGTTAACCAAAGTGTCAAAGTAATCACCTCAACGAGATTTTGAAGATGTCACAACACATCATGATTGCATCTTGTTGAATTTCCACGAAAAATAGTACTTTATGTGCTCAAACACACAACTTTTGTGACTTTTCCAATTTTGAAGCTCGATAACTTTGGCAAATGAAGACCAAATTTGTTAAACAAAGTGTCAAATTAATCAGCTCGACGAGATTTTGAAGATGTCACAACACATCATGATTGCATCTTGTTGAATTTCCAAGAAAAATAGTACTTTATGTGCTCAAACACACAACTTTTGTGACTTTTCAAATTTTGAAGCTCGATAGCTTCGGCAAATGAAGACCAAATTTGTTAACCAAAGTGTCAAATTAATCAGATCGACGAGATCTTTAAAATGACACAACAATTCATGATTGCATCTTGTTGAATTTCCAAGAAAAATAGTACTTTATGTGCTCAAACACACAACTTTTGTGACTTTTCAAACTTTGAAGCTCGATAACTTTGGCAAATGTGGACCAAATTAGTTAACCAAAGTGTCAAAGTAATCACCTCAACGAGATTTTGAAGATGTCACAACACATCATGATTACATCTTGTTGAACTTCCAGGAAAAATAGTACTTTATGTGCTCAAACACACATATTTTGTGACTTTTCAAACTTTGAAGCTCGATAACTTTGGCAAATGTGGACCAAATTTGTTAACCAAAGTGTCAAATTAATCACCTCAACGAGATTTTGAAGATGTCACAACACATCATGATTACATCTTGTTGAACTTCCAGGAAAAATAGTACTTTATGTGCTCAAACACACATATTTTGTGACTTTTCAAACTTTGAAGCTCGATAACTTTGGCAAATGTGGACCAAATTTGTTAACCAAAGTGTCAAAGTAATCACCTCAACGAGATTTTGAAGATGTCACAACACATCATGATTGCATCTTGTTGAATTTCCACGAAAAATAGTACTTTATGTGCTCAAACACACAACTTTTGTGACTTTTCCAATTTTGAAGCTCGATAACTTTGGCAAATGTGGACCAAATTTGTTAACCAAAGTGTCAAAGTAATCACCTCAACGAGATTTTGAAGATGTCACAACACATCATGATTGCATCTTGTTGAATTTCCAAGAAAAATAGTACTTTATGTGCTCAAACACACATATTTTGTGACTTTTCAAATTTTGAAGCTCGATAACTTTGGCAAATGAAGACCAAATTTGTTAAACAAAGTGTCAAATTAATCAGCTCGACGAGATTTTGAAGATGTCACAACACATCATGATTGCATCTTGTTGAATTTCCAAGAAAAATAGTACTTTATGTGCTCAAACACACAACTTTTGTGACTTTTCAAACTTTGAAGCTCGATAACTTTGGCAAATGTGGACCAAATTTGTTAACCAAAGTGTCAAATTAATCAGCTCGACGAGATCTTTAAAATGACACAACAATTCATGATTGCATCTTGTTGAATTTCCAGGAAAAATAGTACTTTATGTGCTCAAACACACATATTTTGTGACTTTTCAAACTTTGAAGCTCGATAACTTTGGCAAATGTGGACCAAATTAGTTAACCAAAGTGTCAAAGTAATCACCTCAACGAGATTTTGAAGATGTCACAACACATCATGATTACATCTTGTTGAACTTCCAGGAAAAATAGTACTTTATGTGCTCAAACACACATATTTTGTGACTTTTCAAACTTTGAAGCTCGATAACTTTGGCAAATGTGGACCAAATTTGTTAACCAAAGTGTCAAAGTAATCACCTCAACGAGATTTTGAAGATGTCACAACACATCATGATTGCATCTTGTTGAATTTCCACGAAAAATAGTACTTTATGTGCTCAAACACACAACTTTTGTGACTTTTCCAATTTTGAAGCTCGATAACTTTGGCAAATGTGGACCAAATTTGTTAACCAAAGTGTCAAAGTAATCACCTCAACGAGATTTTGAAGATGTCACAACACATCATGATTGCATCTTGTTGAATTTCCAAGAAAAATAGTACTTTATGTGCTCAAACACACATATTTTGTGACTTTTCAAATTTTGAAGCTCGATAACTTTGGCAAATGAAGACCAAATTTGTTAAACAAAGTGTCAAATTAATCAGCTCGACGAGATTTTGAAGATGTCACAACACATCATGATTGCATCTTGTTGAATTTCCAAGAAAAATAGTACTTTATGTGCTCAAACACACAACTTTTGTGACTTTTCAAACTTTGAAGCTCGATAACTTTGGCAAATGTGGACCAAATTTGTTAACCAAAGTGTCAAATTAATCAGCTCGACGAGATCTTTAAAATGACACAACAATTCATGATTGCATCTTGTTGAATTTCCAGGAAAAATAGTACTTTATGTGCTCAAACACACATATTTTGTGACTTTTCAAACTTTGAAGCTCGATAACTTTGGCAAATGTGGACCAAATTTGTTAACCAAAGTGTCAAAGTAATCACCTCAACGAGATTTTGAAGATGTCACAACACATCATGATTGCATCTTGTTGAATTTCCACGAAAAATAGTACTTTATGTGCTCAAACACACAACTTTTGTGACTTTTCCAATTTTGAAGCTCGATAACTTTGGCAAATGTGGACCAAATTTGTTAACCAAAGTGTCAAAGTAATCACCTCAACGAGATTTTGAAGATGTCACAACACATCATGATTGCATCTTGTTGAATTTCCAAGAAAAATAGTACTTTATGTGCTCAAACACACATATTTTGTGACTTTTCAAATTTTGAAGCTCGATAACTTTGGCAAATGAAGACCAAATTTGTTAAACAAAGTGTCAAATTAATCAGCTCGACGAGATTTTGAAGATGTCACAACACATCATGATTGCATCTTGTTGAATTTCCAAGAAAAATAGTACTTTATGTGCTCAAACACACAACTTTTGTGACTTTTCAAACTTTGAAGCTCGATAACTTTGGCAAATGTGGACCAAATTTGTTAACCAAAGTGTCAAATTAATCAGCTCGACGAGATCTTTAAAATGACACAACAATTCATGATTGCATCTTGTTGAATTTCCAGGAAAAATAGTACTTTATGTGCTCAAACACACATATTTTGTGACTTTTCAAACTTTGAAGCTCGATAACTTTGGCAAATGTGGACCAAATTAGTTAACCAAAGTGTCAAAGTAATCACCTCAACGAGATTTTGAAGATGTCACAACACATCATGATTACATCTTGTTGAACTTCCAGGAAAAATAGTACTTTATGTGCTCAAACACACATATTTTGTGACTTTTCAAACTTTGAAGCTCGATAACTTTGGCAAATGTGGACCAAATTTGTTAACCAAAGTGTCAAAGTAATCACCTCAACGAGATTTTGAAGATGTCACAACACATCATGATTGCATCTTGTTGAATTTCCACGAAAAATAGTACTTTATGTGCTCAAACACACAACTTTTGTGACTTTTCCAATTTTGAAGCTCGATAACTTTGGCAAATGTGGACCAAATTTGTTAACCAAAGTGTCAAAGTAATCACCTCAACGAGATTTTGAAGATGTCACAACACATCATGATTGCATCTTGTTGAATTTCCAAGAAAAATAGTACTTTATGTGCTCAAACACACATATTTTGTGACTTTTCAAATTTTGAAGCTCGATAACTTTGGCAAATGAAGACCAAATTTGTTAAACAAAGTGTCAAATTAATCAGCTCGACGAGATTTTGAAGATGTCACAACACATCATGATTGCATCTTGTTGAATTTCCAAGAAAAATAGTACTTTATGTGCTCAAACACACAACTTTTGTGACTTTTCAAACTTTGAAGCTCGATAACTTTGGCAAATGTGGACCAAATTTGTTAACCAAAGTGTCAAATTAATCAGCTCGACGAGATCTTTAAAATGACACAACAATTCATGATTGCATCTTGTTGAATTTCCAGGAAAAATAGTACTTTATGTGCTCAAACACACATATTTTGTGACTTTTCAAACTTTGAAGCTCGATAACTTTGGCAAATGTGGACCAAATTAGTTAACCAAAGTGTCAAAGTAATCACCTCAACGAGATTTTGAAGATGTCACAACACATCATGATTACATCTTGTTGAACTTCCAGGAAAAATAGTACTTTATGTGCTCAAACACACATATTTTGTGACTTTTCAAACTTTGAAGCTCGATAACTTTGGCAAATGTGGACCAAATTTGTTAACCAAAGTGTCAAATTAATCACCTCAACGAGATTTTGAAGATGTCACAACACATCATGATTACATCTTGTTGAACTTCCAGGAAAAATAGTACTTTATGTGCTCAAACACACATATTTTGTGACTTTTCAAACTTTGAAGCTCGATAACTTTGGCAAATGTGGACCAAATTTGTTAACCAAAGTGTCAAAGTAATCACCTCAACGAGATTTTGAAGATGTCACAACACATCATGATTGCATCTTGTTGAATTTCCACGAAAAATAGTACTTTATGTGCTCAAACACACAACTTTTGTGACTTTTCCAATTTTGAAGCTCGATAACTTTGGCAAATGTGGACCAAATTTGTTAACCAAAGTGTCAAAGTAATCACCTCAACGAGATTTTGAAGATGTCACAACACATCATGATTGCATCTTGTTGAATTTCCAAGAAAAATAGTACTTTATGTGCTCAAACACACATATTTTGTGACTTTTCAAATTTTGAAGCTCGATAACTTTGGCAAATGAAGACCAAATTTGTTAAACAAAGTGTCAAATTAATCAGCTCGACGAGATTTTGAAGATGTCACAACACATCATGATTGCATCTTGTTGAATTTCCAAGAAAAATAGTACTTTATGTGCTCAAACACACAACTTTTGTGACTTTTCAAACTTTGAAGCTCGATAACTTTGGCAAATGTGGACCAAATTTGTTAACCAAAGTGTCAAATTAATCAGCTCGACGAGATCTTTAAAATGACACAACAATTCATGATTGCATCTTGTTGAATTTCCAGGAAAAATAGTACTTTATGTGCTCAAACACACATATTTTGTGACTTTTCAAACTTTGAAGCTCGATAACTTTGGCAAATGTGGACCAAATTAGTTAACCAAAGTGTCAAAGTAATCACCTCAACGAGATTTTGAAGATGTCACAACACATCATGATTACATCTTGTTGAACTTCCAGGAAAAATAGTACTTTATGTGCTCAAACACACATATTTTGTGACTTTTCAAACTTTGAAGCTCGATAACTTTGGCAAATGTGGACCAAATTTGTTAACCAAAGTGTCAAATTAATCACCTCAACGAGATTTTGAAGATGTCACAACACATCATGATTACATCTTGTTGAACTTCCAGGAAAAATAGTACTTTATGTGCTCAAACACACATATTTTGTGACTTTTCAAACTTTGAAGCTCGATAACTTTGGCAAATGTGGACCAAATTTGTTAACCAAAGTGTCAAAGTAATCACCTCAACGAGATTTTGAAGATGTCACAACACATCATGATTGCATCTTGTTGAATTTCCACGAAAAATAGTACTTTATGTGCTCAAACACACAACTTTTGTGACTTTTCCAATTTTGAAGCTCGATAACTTTGGCAAATGTGGACCAAATTTGTTAACCAAAGTGTCAAAGTAATCACCTCAACGAGATTTTGAAGATGTCACAACACATCATGATTGCATCTTGTTGAATTTCCAAGAAAAATAGTACTTTATGTGCTCAAACACACATATTTTGTGACTTTTCAAATTTTGAAGCTCGATAACTTTGGCAAATGAAGACCAAATTTGTTAAACAAAGTGTCAAATTAATCAGCTCGACGAGATTTTGAAGATGTCACAACACATCATGATTGCATCTTGTTGAATTTCCAAGAAAAATAGTACTTTATGTGCTCAAACACACAACTTTTGTGACTTTTCAAACTTTGAAGCTCGATAACTTTGGCAAATGTGGACCAAATTTGTTAACCAAAGTGTCAAAATAATCACCTCAACGAGATTTTGAAGATGTCACAACACATCATGATTACATCTTGTTGAACTTCCAGGAAAAATAGTACTTTATGTGCTCAAACACACATATTTTGTGACTTTTCAAACTTTGAAGCTCGATAACTTTGGCAAATGTGGACCAAATTAGTTAACCAAAGTGTCAAAGTAATCACCTCAACGAGATTTTGAAGATGTCACAACACATCATGATTGCATCTTGTTGAATTTCCACGAAAAATAGTACTTTATGTGCTCAAACACACAACTTTTGTGACTTTTCCAATTTTGAAGCTCGATAACTTTGGCAAATGAAGACCAAATTTGTTAAACAAAGTGTCAAATTAATCAGCTCGACGAGATTTTGAAGATGTCACAACACATCATGATTGCATCTTGTTGAATTTCCAAGAAAAATAGTACTTTATGTGCTCAAACACACAACTTTTGTGACTTTTCAAATTTTGAAGCTCGATAGCTTCGGCAAATGAAGACCAAATTTGTTAAACAAAGTGTCAAATTAATCAGCTCGACGAGATTTTGAAGATGTCACAACACCTCATGATTGCATCTTGTTGAATTTCCAAGAAAAATAGTACTTTATGTGCTCAAACACACAACTTTTGTGACTTTTCCAATTTTGAAGCTCGATAACTTTGGCAAATGAAGACCAAATTTGTTAAACAAAGTGTCAAATTAATCAGCTCGACGAGATTTTGAAGATGTCACAACACCTCATGATTGCATCTTGTTGAATTTCCAAGAAAAATAGTACTTTATGTTCTCAAACACACAACTTTTGTGACTTTTCCAATTTTGAAGCTCGATAACTTTGGCAAATGAAGACCAAATTTGTTAACAAAAGTGTCAAATTAATTAGATCGACGAGATCTTTAAAATGACACAACAATTCATGATGGCATCTTGTTGAATTTCCAAGAAAAATAGTACTTTATGTGCTCAAACACACAACTTTTGTGACTTTTCAAATTTTGAAGCTCGATAGCTTCGGCAAATGAAGACCAAATTTGTTAAACAAAGTGTCAAATTAATCAGCTCGACGAGATTTTGAAGATGTCACAACACCTCATGATTGCATCTTGTTGAATTTCCAAGAAAAATAGTACTTTATGTGCTCAAACACACAACTTTTGTGACTTTTCCAATTTTGAAGCTCGATAGCTTCGGCAAATAAAGACCAAATTTGTTAACCAAAGTGTCAAATTAATCAGATCGACCAGATCTTTAAAATGACACAACAATTCATGATTGCATCTTGTTGAATTTCCAAGAAAAATAGTACTTTATGTGCTCAAACACACAACTTTTGTGACTTTTCAAACTTTGAAGCTCGATAACTTTGGCAAATGTGGACCAAATTTGTTAACCATAGTGTCAAATTAATCAGCTCGACGAGATCTTTAAAATGACACAACAATTCATGATTGCATCTTGTTGAATTTCCAAGAAAACTAGTACTTTATGTGCTCAAACACACAACTTTTGTGACTTTTCAAACTTTGAAGCTCGATAACTTTGGCAAATGAAGACCAAATTTGTTAACCAAAGTGTCAAATTAATCAGCTCGACGAGATTTTGAAGATGTCACAACACATCATGATTGCATTTTGTTGAATTTCCAAGAAAAATAGTACTTTATGTGCTCAAACACACAACTTTTGTGACTTTTCCAATTTTGAAGCTCGATAGCTTCGGCAAATGAAGACCAAATTTGTTAACCAAAGTGTCAAATTAATCAGATCGACGAGATCTTTAAAATGACACAACAATTCATAATTGCATCTTGTTGAATTTCCAAGAAAAATAGTACTTTATGTGCTCAAACACACAACTTTTGTGACTTTTCAAACTTTGAAGCTCGATAACTTTGGCAAATGTGGACCAAATTTGTTAACCAAAGTGTCAAAGTAATCACCTCAACGAGATTTTGAAGATGTCACAACACATCATGATTAAATCTTGTTGAACTTCCAGGAAAAATAGTACTTTATGTGCTCAAACACACATATTTTGTGACTTTTCAAACTTTGAAGCTCGATAACTTTGGCAAATGTGGACCAAATTTGTTAACCAAAGTGTGAAAGTAATCTCCTCAACGAGATTTTGAAGATGTCACAACACATCATGATTACATCTTGTTGAATTTCCAAGAAAAATAGTACTTTATGTGCTCAAACACACAACTTTTGTGACTTCCAATTTTGAAGCTCGATAACTTTGGCAAATGAAGACCAAATTTGTTAAACAAAGTGTCAAATTAATCAGCTCGACGAGATTTTGAAGATGTCACAACACATCATGATTGCATCTTGTTGAATTTCCAAGAAAAATAGTACTTTATGTGCTCAAACACACAACTTTTGTGACTTTTCAAACTTTGAAGCTCGATAACTTTGGCAAATGTGGACCAAATTTGTTAACCAAAGTGTCAAATTAATCAGCTCGACGAGATCTTTAAAATGACACAACAATTCATGATTGCATCTTGTTGAATTTCCAGGAAAAATAGTACTTTATGTGCTCAAACACACATATTTTGTGACTTTTCAAACTTTGAAGCTCGATAACTTTGGCAAATGTGGACCAAATTAGTTAACCAAAGTGTCAAAGTAATCACCTCAACGAGATTTTGAAGATGTCACAACACATCATGATTACATCTTGTTGAACTTCCAGGAAAAATAGTACTTTATGTGCTCAAACACACATATTTTGTGACTTTTCAAACTTTGAAGCTCGATAACTTTGGCAAATGTGGACCAAATTTGTTAACCAAAGTGTCAAATTAATCACCTCAACGAGATTTTGAAGATGTCACAACACATCATGATTACATCTTGTTGAACTTCCAGGAAAAATAGTACTTTATGTGCTCAAACACACATATTTTGTGACTTTTCAAACTTTGAAGCTCGATAACTTTGGCAAATGTGGACCAAATTTGTTAACCAAAGTGTCAAATTAATCAGCTCGACGAGATTTTGAAGATGTCACAACACATCATGATTGCATCTTGTTGAATTTCCAAGAAAAATAGTACTTTATGTTCTCAAACACACAACTTTTGTGACTTTTCCAATTTTGAAGCTCGATAACTTTGGCAAATGAAGACCAAATTTGTTAAACAAAGTGTCAAATTAATCAGCTCGACGAGATTTTGAAGATGTCACAACACATCATGATTGCATCTTGTTGAATTTCCAAGAAAAATAGTACTTTATGTGCTCAAACACACAACTTTTGTGACTTTTCCAATTTTGAAGCTCGATAGCTTCGGCAAATGAAGACCAAATTTGTTAACCAAAGTGTCAAATTAATTAGATCGACGAGATCTATAAATTGACACAACAATTCATGATTGCATCTTGTTGAATTTCCAAGAAAAATAGTACTTTATGTGCTCAAACACACAACTTTTGTGACTTTTCAAACTTTGAAGCTCGATAACTTTGGCAAATGTGGACCAAATTTGTTAACCAAAGTGTCAAAGTAATCACCTCAACGAGATTTTGAAGATGTCACAACACATCATGATTACATCTTGTTGAACTTCCAGGAAAAATAGTACTTTATGTGCTCAAACACACATATTTTGTTACTTTTCAAACATTGAAGCTCGATAACTTCGGCAAATGAGGACCAAATTTGTTAAACAGAGTGTCAAATTAATCACCTCAACGAGATTTTGAAGATGTCACAACACATCATGATTGCATCTTGTTGAATTTCCAAGAAAAATAGTACTTTATGTGCTCAAACACACAACTTTTGTGACTTTTCCAATTTTGAAGCTCGATAGCTTCGGCAAATGAAGACCAAATTTGTTAAACAAAGTGTCAAATTAATCAGCTCGACGAGATCTTTAAAATGACACAACAATTCATGATTGCATCTTGTTGAATTTCCAAGAAAAATAGTACTTTATGTGCTCAAACACACATATTTTGTGACTTTTCAAATTTTGAAGCTCGATAACTTTGGCAAATGTGGACCAAATTTGTTAACCAAAGTGTCAAAGTAATCACCTCAACGAGATTTTGAAGATGTCACAACACATCATGATTACATCTTGTTGAACCTCCAGGAAAAATAGTACTTTATGTGCTCAAACACACATATTTTGTGACTTTTCAAACTTTGAAGCTCGATAACTTTGGCAAATGTGGACCAAATTAGTTAACCAAAGTGTCAAAGTAATCACCTCAACGAGATTTTGAAGATGTCACAACACATCATGATTACATCTTGTTGAACTTCCAGGAAAAATAGTACTTTATGTGCTCAAACACACATATTTTGTGACTTTTCAAACTTTGAAGCTCGATAACTTTGGCAAATGTGGACCAAATTTGTTAACCAAAGTGTCAAATTAATCAGGTCGACGAGATTTTGAAGATGTCACAACACCTCATGATTGCATCTTGTTGAATTTCCAAGAAAAATAGTACTTTATGTGCTCAAACACACAACTTTTGTGACTTTTCAAACTTTGAAGCTCGATAACTTTGGCAAATGTGGACCAAATTTGTTAACCAAAGTGTCAAAGTAATCACCTCAACGAGATTTTGAAGATGTCACAACACATCATGATTGCATCTTGTTGAATTTCCAAGAAAAATAGTACTTTATGTGCTCAAACACACATATTTTGTGACTTTTCAAACTTTGAAGCTCGATAACTTTGGCAAATGTGGACCAAATTTGTTAACCAAAGTGTCAAATTAATCAGATCGACGAGATCTTTAAAATGACACAACAATTCATGATTGCATCTTGTTGAATTTCCAAGAAAAATAGTACTTTATGTGCTCAAACACACAACTTTTGTGACTTTTCAAACTTTGAAGCTCGATAACTTTGGCAAATGAAGACCAAATTTGTTAAACAAAGTGTCAAATTAATCAGCTCGACGAGATTTTGAAGATGTCACAACACATCATGATTGCATCTTGTTGAATTTCCAAGAAAAATAGTACTTTATGTGCTCAAACACACAACTTTTGTGACTTTTCCAATTTTGAAGCTCGATAACTTTGGCAAATGTGGACCAAATTTGTTAACCAAAGTGTCAAAGTAATCACCTCAACGAGATTTTGAAGATGTCACAACACATCATGATTACATCTTGTTGAACTTCCAGGAAAAATAGTACTTTATGTGCTCAAACACACATATTTTGTGACTTTTCAAACTTTGAAGCTCGATAACTTTGGCAAATGTGGACCAAATTTGTTAACCAAAGTGTCAAATTAATCAGCTCGACGAGATTTTGAAGATGTCACAACACATCATGATTGCATCTTGTTGAATTTCCAAGAAAAATAGTACTTTATGTTCTCAAACACACAACTTTTGTGACTTTTCCAATTTTGAAGCTCGATAACTTTGGCAAATGAAGACCAAATTTGTTAAACAAAGTGTCAAATTAATCAGCTCGACGAGATTTTGAAGATGTCACAACACATCATGATTGCATCTTGTTGAATTTCCAAGAAAAATAGTACTTTATGTGCTCAAACACACAACTTTTGTGACTTTTCCAATTTTGAAGCTCGATAGCTTCGGCAAATGAAGACCAAATTTGTTAACCAAAGTGTCAAATTAATCAGATCGACCAGATCTTTAAAATGACACAACAATTCATGATTGCATCTTGTTGAATTTCCAAGAAAAATAGTACTTTATGTGCTCAAACACACAACTTTTGTGACTTTTCAAACTTTGAAGCTCGATAACTTTGGCAAATGTGGACCAAATTTGTTAACCAAAGTGTCAAATTAATCAGCTCGACGAGATCTTTAAAATGACACAACAATTCATGATTGCATCTTGTTGAATTTCCAAGAAAAATAGTACTTTATGTGCTCAAACACACAACTTTTGTGACTTTTCAAACTTTGAAGCTCGATAACTTTGGCAAATGTGGACCAAATTTGTTAACCAAAGTGTCAAAGTAATCTCCTCAACGAGATTTTGAAGATGTTACAACACATCATGATTGCATCTTGTTGAATTTCCAAGAAAAATAGTACTTTATGTGCTCAAACACACAACTTTTGTGACTTTTCAAACTTTGAAGCTCGATAACTTTGGCAAATGTGGACCAAATTTGTTAACCAAAGTGTCAAATTAATCAGCTCGACGAGATCTTTAAAATGACACAACAATTCATGATTGCATCTTGTTGAATTTCCAAGAAAAATAGTACTTTATGTGCTCAAACACACAACTTTTGTGACTTTTCAAACTTTGAAGCTCGATAACTTTGGCAAATGAAGACCAAATTTGTTAAACAAAGTGTCAAATTAATCAGCTCGACGAGATTTTGAAGATGTCACAACACATCATGATTGCATCTTGTTGAATTTCCAAGAAAAATAGTACTTTATGTGCTCAAACACACAACTTTTGTGACTTTTCCAATTTTGAAGCTCGATAACTTTGGCAAATGTGGACCAAATTTGTTAACCAAAGTGTCAAAGTAATCACCTCAACGAGATTTTGAAGATGTCACAACACATCATGATTACATCTTGTTGAACTTCCAGGAAAAATAGTACTTTATGTGCTCAAACACACATATTTTGTGACTTTTCAAACGTTGAAGCTCGATAACTTTGGCAAATGTGGACCAAATTTGTTAACCAAAGTGTCAAATTAATCAGCTCGACGAGATTTTGAAGATGTCACAACACATCATGATTGCATCTTGTTGAATTTCCAAGAAAAATAGTACTTTATGTGCTCAAACACACAACTTTTGTGACTTTTCCAATTTTGAAGCTCGATAGCTTCGGCAAATGAAGACCAAATTTGTTAACCAAAGTGTCAAATTAATCAGATCGACGAGATCTTTAAAATGACACAACAATTCATGATTGCATCTTGTTGAATTTCCAAGAAAAATAGTACTTTATGTGCTCAAACACACAACTTTTGTGACTTTTCAAACTTTGAAGCTCGATAACTTTGGCAAATGTGGACCAAATTTGTTAACCAAAGTGTCAAAGTAATCACCTCAACGAGATTTTGAAGATGTCACAACACATCATGATTGCATCTTGTTGAATTTCCAAGAAAAATAGTACTTTATGTGCTCAAACACACAACTTTTGTGACTTTTCAAACTTTGAAGCTCGATAACTTTGGCAAATGTGGACCAAATTTGTTAACCAAAGTGTCAAAGTAATCTCCTCAACGAGATTTTGAAGATGTTACAACACATCATGATTGCATCTTGTTGAATTTCCAAGAAAAATAGTACTTTATGTGCTCAAACACACAACTTTTGTGACTTTTCAAACTTTGAAGCTCGATAACTTTGGCAAATGTGGACCAAATTTGTTAACCAAAGTGTCAAATTAATCAGCTCGACGAGATCTTTAAAATGACACAACAATTCATGATTGCATCTTGTTGAATTTCCAGGAAAAATAGTACTTTATGTGCTCAAACACACATATTTTGTGACTTTTCAAACTTTGAAGCTCGATAACTTTGGCAAATGTGGACCAAATTAGTTAACCAAAGTGTCAAAGTAATCACCTCAACGAGATTTTGAAGATGTCACAACACATCATGATTACATCTTGTTGAACTTCCAGGAAAAATAGTACTTTATGTGCTCAAACACACATATTTTGTGACTTTTCAAACTTTGAAGCTCGATAACTTTGGCAAATGTGGACCAAATTTGTTAACCAAAGTGTCAAATTAATCACCTCAACGAGATTTTGAAGATGTCACAACACATCATGATTACATCTTGTTGAACTTCCAGGAAAAATAGTACTTTATGTGCTCAAACACACATATTTTGTGACTTTTCAAACTTTGAAGCTCGATAACTTTGGCAAATGTGGACCAAATTTGTTAACCAAAGTGTCACAACACATCATGATTGCATCTTGTTGAATTTCCAAGAAAAATAGTACTTTATGTGCTCAAACACACAACTTTTGTGACTTTTCCAATTTTGAAGCTCGATAGCTTCGGCAAATGAAGACCAAATTTGTTAACCAAAGTGTCAAATTAATTAGATCGACCAGATCTTTAAAATGACACAACAATTCATGATTGCATCTTGTTGAATTTCCAAGAAAAATAGTACTTTATGTTCTCAAACACACAACTTTTGTGACTTTTCCAATTTTGAAGCTCGATAACTTTGGCAAATGAAGACCAAATTTGTTAAACAAAGTGTCAAATTAATCAGCTCGACGAGATTTTGAAGATGTCACAACACATCATGATTGCATCTTGTTGAATTTCCAAGAAAAATAGTACTTTATGTGCTCAAACACACAACTTTTGTGACTTTTCCAATTTTGAAGCTCGATAGCTTCGGCAAATGAAGACCAAATTTGTTAACCAAAGTGTCAAATTAATTAGATCGACCAGATCTTTAAAATGACACAACAATTCATGATTGCATCTTGTTGAATTTCCAAGAAAAATAGTACTTTATGTGCTCAAACACACAACTTTTGTGACTTTTCAAACTTTGAAGCTCGATAACTTTGGCAAATGTGGACCAAATTTGTTAACCAAAGTGTCAAATTAATCAGCTCGACGAGATCTTTAAAATGACACAACAATTCATGATTGCATCTTGTTGAATTTCCAAGAAAAATAGTACTTTATGTGCTCAAACACACAACTTTTGTGACTTTTCAAACTTTGAAGCTCGATAACTTTGGCAAATGAAGACCAAATTTGTTAAACAAAGTGTCAAATTAATCAGCTCGACGAGATTTTGAAGATGTCACAACACATCATGATTGCATCTTGTTGAATTTCCAAGAAAAATAGTACTTTATGTGCTCAAACACACAACTTTTGTGACTTTTCCAATTTTGAAGCTCGATAACTTTGGCAAATGTGGACCAAATTTGTTAACCAAAGTGTCAAAGTAATCACCTCAACGAGATTTTGAAGATGTCACAACACATCATGATTGCATCTTGTTGAATTTCCAAGAAAAATAGTACTTTATGTGCTCAAACACACAACTTTTGTGACTTTTCCAATTTTGAAGCTCGATAACTTTGGCAAATGTGGACCAAATTTGTTAACCAAAGTGTCAAAGTAATCACCTCAACGAGATTTTGAAGATGTCACAACACATCATGATTACATCTTGTTGAACTTCCAGGAAAAATAGTAGTTTATGTGCTCAAACACACATATTTTGTGACTTTTCAAACTTTGAAGCTCGATAACTTTGGCAAATGTGGACCAAATTTGTTAACCAAAGTGTCAAATTAATCAGCTCGACGAGATCTTTAAAATGACACAACAATTCATGATTGCATCTTGTTGAATTTCCAAGAAAAATAGTACTTTATGTGCTCAAACACACAACTTTTGTGACTTTTCCAATTTTGAAGCTCGATAGCTTCGGCAAATGAAGACCAAATTTGTTAACCAAAGTGTCAAATTAATCAGATCGACGAGATCTTTAAAATGACACAACAATTCATGATTGCATCTTGTTGAATTTCCAAGAAAAATAGTACTTCATGTGCTCAAACACACAACTTTTGTGACTTTTCAAACTTTGAAGCTCGATAACTTTGGCAAATGAAGACCAAATTTGTTAAACAAAGTGTCAAATTAATCAGATCGACGAGATTTTGAAGATGTCACAACACATCATGATTGCATCTTGTTGAATTTCCAAGAAAAATAGTACTTTATGTGCTCAAACACACAACTTTTGTGACTTTTCCAATTTTGAAGCTCGATAACTTTGGCAAATGTGGACCAAATTTGTTAACCAAAGTGTCAAAGTAATCACCTCAACGAGATTTTGAAGATGTCACAACACATCATGATTGCATCTTGTTGAATTTCCAAGAAAAATAGTACTTTATGTGCTCAAACACACAACTTTTGTGACTTTTCAAACTTTGAAGCTCGATAGCTTCGGCAAATGAAGACCAAATTTGTTAACCAAAGTGTCAAATTAATCAGATCGACCAGATCTTTAAAATGACACAACAATTCATGATTGCATCTTGTTGAATTTCCAAGAAAAATAGTACTTTATGTGCTCAAACACACAACTTTTGTGACTTTTCCAATTTTGAAGCTCGATAACTTTGGCAAATGTGGACCAAATTTGTTAACCAAAGTGTCAAATTAATCAGCTCGACGAGATCTTTAAAATGACACAACAATTCATGATTACATCTTGTTGAACTTCCAGGAAAAATAGTACTTTATGTGCTCAAACACACATATTTTGTGACTTTTCAAACTTTGAAGCTCGATAACTTTGGCAAATGTGGACCAAATTTGTTAACCAAAGTGTCAAATTAATCACCTCAACGAGATTTTGAAGATGTCACAACACATCATGATTGCATCTTGTTGAATTTCCAAGAAAAATAGTACTTTATGTGCTCAAACACACAACTTTTGTGACTTTTCCAATTTTGAAGCTCGATAACTTTGGCAAATGTGGACCAAATTTGTTAACCAAAGTGTCAAATTAATCAGATCGACGAGATCTTTAAAATGACACAACAATTCATGATTGCATCTTGTTGAATTTCCAAGAAAAATAGTACTTCATGTGCTCAAACACACAACTTTTGTGACTTTTCAAACTTTGAAGCTCGATAACTTTGGCAAATGAAGACCAAATTTGTTAAACAAAGTGTCAAATTAATCAGATCGACGAGATTTTGAAGATGTCACAACACATCATGATTGCATCTTGTTGAATTTCCAAGAAAAATAGTACTTTATGTGCTCAAACACACAACTTTTGTGACTTTTCCAATTTTGAAGCTCGATAACTTTGGCAAATGTGGACCAAATTTGTTAACCAAAGTGTCAAAGTAATCACCTCAACGAGATTTTGAAGATGTCACAACACATCATGATTGCATCTTGTTGAATTTCCAAGAAAAATAGTACTTTATGTGCTCAAACACACAACTTTTGTGACTTTTCAAACTTTGAAGCTCGATAGCTTCGGCAAATGAAGACCAAATTTGTTAACCAAAGTGTCAAATTAATCAGATCGACCAGATCTTTAAAATGACACAACAATTCATGATTGCATCTTGTTGAATTTCCAAGAAAAATAGTACTTTATGTGCTCAAACACACAACTTTTGTGACTTTTCCAATTTTGAAGCTCGATAACTTTGGCAAATGTGGACCAAATTTGTTAACCAAAGTGTCAAATTAATCAGCTCGACGAGATCTTTAAAATGACACAACAATTCATGATTACATCTTGTTGAACTTCCAGGAAAAATAGTACTTTATGTGCTCAAACACACATATTTTGTGACTTTTCAAACTTTGAAGCTCGATAACTTTGGCAAATGTGGACCAAATTTGTTAACCAAAGTGTCAAATTAATCAGCTCGACGAGATTTTGAAGATGTCACAACACATCATGATTGCATCTTGTTGAATTTCCAAGAAAAATAGTACTTTATGTTCTCAAACACACAACTTTTGTGACTTTTCCAATTTTGAAGCTCGATAACTTTGGCAAATGAAGACCAAATTTGTTAAACAAAGTGTCAAATTAATCAGCTCGACGAGATTTTGAAGATGTCACAACACATCATGATTGCATCTTGTTGAATTTCCAAGAAAAATAGTACTTTATGTGCTCAAACACACAACTTTTGTGACTTTTCCAATTTTGAAGCTCGATAGCTTCGGCAAATGAAGACCAAATTTGTTAACCAAAGTGTCAAATTAATCAGATCGACGAGATCTTTAAAATGACACAACAATTCATGATTGCATCTTGTTGAATTTCCAAGAAAAATAGTACTTTATGTGCTCAAACACACAACTTTTGTGACTTTTCAAACTTTGAATCTCGATAACTTTGGCAAATGTGGACCAAATTTGTTAACCAAAGTGTCAAAGTAATCACCTCAACGAGATTTTGAAGATGTCACAACACATCATGATTACATCTTGTTGAACTTCCAGGAAAAATAGTACTTTATGTGCTCAAACACACAACTTTTGTGACTTTTCCAATTTTGAAGCTCGATAACTTTGGCAAATGTGGACCAAATTAGTTAACCAAAGTGTCAAAGTAATCACCTCAACGAGATTTTGAAGATGTCACAACACATCATGATTACATCTTGTTGAACTTCCAGGAAAAATAGTACTTTATGTGCTCAAACACACATATTTTGTGACTTTTCAAACTTTGAAGCTCGATAACTTTGGCAAATGTGGACCAAATTTGTTAACCAAAGTGTCAAATTAATCACCTCAACGAGATTTTGAAGATGTCACAACACATCATGATTGCATCTTGTTGAATTTCCAAGAAAAATAGTACTTTATGTGCTCAAACACACAACTTTTGTGACTTTTCCAATTTTGAAGCTCGATAACTTTGGCAAATGTGGACCAAATTTGTTAACCAAAGTGTCAAATTAATCAGATCGACGAGATCTTTAAAATGACACAACAATTCATGATTGCATCTTGTTGAATTTCCAAGAAAAATAGTACTTCATGTGCTCAAACACACAACTTTTGTGACTTTTCAAACTTTGAAGCTCGATAACTTTGGCAAATGAAGACCAAATTTGTTAAACAAAGTGTCAAATTAATCAGATCGACGAGATTTTGAAGATGTCACAACACATCATGATTGCATCTTGTTGAATTTCCAAGAAAAATAGTACTTTATGTGCTCAAACACACAACTTTTGTGACTTTTCCAATTTTGAAGCTCGATAACTTTGGCAAATGTGGACCAAATTTGTTAACCAAAGTGTCAAAGTAATCACCTCAACGAGATTTTGAAGATGTCACAACACATCATGATTGCATCTTGTTGAATTTCCAAGAAAAATAGTACTTTATGTGCTCAAACACACAACTTTTGTGACTTTTCAAACTTTGAAGCTCGATAGCTTCGGCAAATGAAGACCAAATTTGTTAACCAAAGTGTCAAATTAATCAGATCGACCAGATCTTTAAAATGACACAACAATTCATGATTGCATCTTGTTGAATTTCCAAGAAAAATAGTACTTTATGTGCTCAAACACACAACTTTTGTGACTTTTCCAATTTTGAAGCTCGATAACTTTGGCAAATGTGGACCAAATTTGTTAACCAAAGTGTCAAATTAATCAGCTCGACGAGATCTTTAAAATGACACAACAATTCATGATTACATCTTGTTGAACTTCCAGGAAAAATAGTACTTTATGTGCTCAAACACACATATTTTGTGACTTTTCAAACTTTGAAGCTCGATAACTTTGGCAAATGTGGACCAAATTTGTTAACCAAAGTGTCAAATTAATCAGCTCGACGAGATTTTGAAGATGTCACAACACATCATGATTGCATCTTGTTGAATTTCCAAGAAAAATAGTACTTTATGTTCTCAAACACACAACTTTTGTGACTTTTCCAATTTTGAAGCTCGATAACTTTGGCAAATGAAGACCAAATTTGTTAAACAAAGTGTCAAATTAATCAGCTCGACGAGATTTTGAAGATGTCACAACACATCATGATTGCATCTTGTTGAATTTCCAAGAAAAATAGTACTTTATGTGCTCAAACACACAACTTTTGTGACTTTTCCAATTTTGAAGCTCGATAGCTTCGGCAAATGAAGACCAAATTTGTTAACCAAAGTGTCAAATTAATCAGATCGACCAGATCTTTAAAATGACACAACAATTCATGATTGCATCTTGTTGAATTTCCAAGAAAAATAGTACTTTATGTGCTCAAACACACAACTTTTGTGACTTTTCAAACTTTGAAGCTCGATAACTTTGGCAAATGTGGACCAAATTTGTTAACCAAAGTGTCAAATTAATCAGCTCGACGAGATCTTTAAAATGACACAACAATTCATGATTGCATCTTGTTGAATTTCCAGGAAAAATAGTACTTTATGTGCTCAAACACACATATTTTGTGACTTTTCAAACTTTGAAGCTCGATAACTTTGGCAAATGTGGACCAAATTAGTTAACCAAAGTGTCAAAGTAATCACCTCAACGAGATTTTGAAGATGTCACAACACATCATGATTACATCTTGTTGAACTTCCAGGAAAAATAGTACTTTATGTGCTCAAACACACATATTTTGTGACTTTTCAAACTTTGAAGCTCGATAACTTTGGCAAATGTGGACCAAATTTGTTAACCAAAGTGTCAAATTAATCAGCTCGACGAGATCTTTAAAATGACACAACAATTCATGATTGCATCTTGTTGAATTTCCAAGGAAAATAGTACTTTATGTGCTCAAACACACAACTTTTGTGACTTTTCAAACTTTGAAGATCGATAACTTTGGCAAATGTGGACCAAATTTGTTAACCAAAGTGTCAAAGTAATCACCTCAACGAGATTTTGAAGATGTCACAACACATCATGATTACATCTTGTTGAACTTCCAGGAAAAATAGTACTTTATGTGCTCAAACACACATATTTTGTGACTTTTCAAACTTTGAAGCTCGATAACTTTGGCAAATGTGGTCCAAATTTGTTAACCAAAGTGTCAAATTAATCAGCTCGACGAGATTTTGAAGATGTCACAACACATCATGATTGCATCTTGTTGAATTTCCAAGAAAAATAGTACTTTATGTGCTCAAACACACAACTTTTGTGACTTTTCCAATTTTGAAGCTCGATAGCTTCGGCAAATGAAGACCAAATTTGTTAACCAAAGTGTCAAATTAATCAGATCGACGAGATCTTTAAAATGACACAACAATTCATGATTGCATCTTGTTGAATTTCCAAGAAAAATAGTACTTTATGTGCTCAAACACACAACTTTTGTGACTTTTCAAACTTTGAAGCTCGATAACTTTGGCAAATGTGGACCAAATTTGTTAACCAAAGTGTCAAAGTAATCACCTCAACGAGATTTTGAAGATGTCACAACACATCATGATTACATCTTGTTGAACTTCCAGGAAAAATAGTACTTTATGTGCTCAAACACACATATTTTGTGACTTTTCAAACTTTGAAGCTCGATAACTTTGGCAAATGTGGACCAAATTTGTTAACCAAAGTGTCAAAGTAATCTCCTCAACGAGATTTTGAAGATGTCACAACACATCATGATTGCATCTTGTTGAATTTCCAAGAAAAATAGTACTTTATGTGCTCAAACACACAACTTTTGTGACTTTTCAAACTTTGAAGCTCGATAACTTTGGCAAATGTGGACCAAATTTGTTAACCAAAGTGTCAAATTAATCAGCTCGACGAGATCTTTAAAATGACACAACAATTCATGATTGCATCTTGTTGAATTTCCAGGAAAAATAGTACTTTATGTGCTCAAACACACATATTTTGTGACTTTTCAAACTTTGAAGCTCGATAACTTTGGCAAATGTGGACCAAATTTGTTAACCAAAGTGTCAAAGTAATCTCCTCAACGAGATTTTGAAGATGTCACAACACATCATGATTACATCTTGTTGAACTTCCAGGAAAAATAGTACTTTATGTGCTCAAACACACATATTTTGTGACTTTTCAAACTTTGAAGCTCGATAACTTTGGCAAATGTGGACCAAATTTGTTAACCAAAGTGCCAAATTAATCACCTCAACGAGATTTTGAAGATGTCACAACACATCATGATTACATCTTGTTGAACTTCCAGGAAAAATAGTACTTTATGTGCTCAAACACACATATTTTGTGACTTTTCAAACTTTGAAGCTCGATAACTTTGGCAAATGTGGACCAAATTTGTTAACCAAAGTGTCAAATTAATCAGATCGACGAGATCTTTAAAATGACACAACAATTCATGATTGCATCTTGTTGAATTTCCAAGAAAAATAGTACTTCATGTGCTCAAACACACAACTTTTGTGACTTTTCAAACTTTGAAGCTCGATAACTTTGGCAAATGAAGACCAAATTTGTTAAACAAAGTGTCAAATTAATCAGCTCGACGAGATTTTGAAGATGTCACAACACATCATGATTGCATCTTGTTGAATTTCCAAGAAAAATAGTACTTTATGTGCTCAAACACACAACTTTTGTGACTTTTCCAATTTTGAAGCTCGATAACTTTGGCAAATGAAGACCAAATTTGTTAAACAAAGTGTCAAATTAATCAGCTCGACGAGATTTTGAAGATGTCACAACACATCATGATTGCATCTTGTTGAATTTCCAAGAAAAATAGTACTTTATGTGCTCAAACACACAACTTTTGTGACTTTTCCAATTTTGAAGCTCGATAGCTTCGGCAAATGAAGACCAAATTTGTTAACCAAAGTGTCAAATTAATCAGATCGACGAGATCTTTAAAATGACACAACAATTCATGATTGCATCTTGTTGAATTTCCAAGAAAAATAGTACTTTATGTGCTCAAACACACAACTTTTGTGACTTTTCAATCTTTGAAGCTCGATAACTTTGGCAAATGTGGACCAAATTTGTTAACCAAAGTGTCAAAGTAATCACCTCAACGAGATTTTGAAGATGTCACAACACATCATGATTACATCTTGTTGAACTTCCAGGAAAAATAGTACTTTATGTGCTCAAACACACATATTTTGTGACTTTTCAAACTTTGAAGCTCGATAACTTTGGCAAATGTGGACCAAATTTGTTAACCAAAGTGTCAAAGTAATCTCTTCAACGAGATTTTGAAGATGTCACAACACATCATGATTACATCTTGTTGAATTTCCAAGAAAAATAGTACTTTATGTGCTCAAACACACAACTTTTGTGACTTCCAATTTTGAAGCTCGATAACTTTGGCAAGTGAAGACCAAATTTGTTAAACAAAGTGTCAAATTAATCAGCTCGACGAGATTTTGAAGATGTCACAACACATCATGATTGCATCTTGTTGAATTTCCAAGAAAAATAGTACTTTATGTGCTCAAACACACAACTTTTGTGACTTTTCCAATTTTGAAGCTCGATAACTTTGGCAAATGTGGACCAAATTTGTTAACCAAAGTGTCAAAGTAATCACCTCAACGAGATTTTGAAGATGTCACAACACATCATGATTACATCTTGTTGAACTTCCAGGAAAAATAGTACTTTATGTGCTCAAACACACATATTTTGTGACTTTTCAAACTTTGAAGCTCGATAACTTTGGCAAATGTGGACCAAATTTGTTAACCAAAGTGTCAAAGTAATCTCCTCAACGAGATTTTGAAGATGTCACAACACATCATGATTACATCTTGTTGAATTTCCAAGAAAAATAGTACTTTATGTGCTCAAACACACAACTTTTGTGACTTCCAATTTTGAAGCTCGATAACTTTGGCAAATGAAGACCAAATTTGTTAAACAAAGTGTCAAATTAATCAGCTCGACGAGATTTTGAAGATGTCACAACACATCATGATTGCATCTTGTTGAATTTCCAAGAAAAATAGTACTTTATGTGCTCAAACACACAACTTTTGTGACTTTTCAAACTTTGAAGCTCGATAACTTTGGCAAATGTGGACCAAATTTGTTAACCAAAGTGTCAAAGTAATCACCTCAACGAGATTTTGAAGATGTCACAACACATCATGATTACATCTTGTTGAACTTCCAGGAAAAATAGTACTTTATGTGCTCAAACACACATATTTTGTGACTTTTCAAACTTTGAAGCTCGATAACTTTGGCAAATGTGGACCAAATTTGTTAACCAAAGTGTCAAAGTAATCTCCTCAACGAGATTTTGAAGATGTCACAACACATCATGATTACATCTTGTTGAATTTCCAAGAAAAATAGTACTTTATGTGCTCAAACACACAACTTTTGTGACTTTTCCAATTTTGAAGCTCGATAGCTTCGGCAAATGAAGACCAAATTTGTTAACCAAAGTGTCAAATTAATCAGATCGACGAGATTTTGAAGATGTCACAACACATCATGATTGCATCTTGTTGAATTTCCAAGAAAAATAGTACTTTATGTGCTCAAACACACAACTTTTGTGACTTTTCAAATTTTGAAGCTCGATAACTTTGGCAAATGTGGACCAAATTTGTTAACCAAAGTGTCAAAGTAATCACCTCAACGAGATTTTGAAGATGTCACAACACATCATGATTACATCTTGTTGAACTTCCAGGAAAAATAGTACTTTATGTGCTCAAACACACATATATTGTGACTTTTCAAACTTTGAAGCTCGATAACTTTGGCAAATGTGGACCAAATTTGTTAACCAAAGTGTCAAAGTAATCTCCTCAACGAGATTTTGAAGATGTCACAACACATCATGATTACATCTTGTTGAATTTCCAAGAAAAATAGTACTTTATGTGCTCAAACACACAACTTTTGTGACTTCCAATTTTGAAGCTCGATAACTTTGGCAAATGAAGACCAAATTTGTTAAACAAAGTGTCAAATTAATCAGCTCGACGAGATTTTGAAGATGTCACAACACATCATGATTGCATCTTGTTGAATTTCCAAGAAAAATAGTACTTTATGTGCTCAAACACACAACTTTTGTGACTTTTCAAACTTTGAAGCTCGATAACTTTGGCAAATGTGGACCAAATTTGTTAACCAAAGTGTCAAAGTAATCACCTCAACGAGATTTTGAAGATGTCACAACACATCATGATTACATCTTGTTGAACTTCCAGGAAAAATAGTACTTTATGTGCTCAAACACACATATTTTGTGACTTTTCAAACTTTGAAGCTCGATAACTTTGGCAAATGTGGACCAAATTTGTTAACCAAAGTGTCAAAGTAATCTCCTCAACGAGATTTTGAAGATGTCACAACACATCATGATTACATCTTGTTGAATTTCCAAGAAAAATAGTACTTTATGTGCTCAAACACACAACTTTTGTGACTTTTCCAATTTTGAAGCTCGATAGCTTCGGCAAATGAAGACCAAATTTGTTAACCAAAGTGTCAAATTAATCAGATCGACGAGATTTTGAAGATGTCACAACACATCATGATTGCATCTTGTTGAACTTCCAGGAAAAATAGTACTTTATGTGCTCAAACACACAACTTTTGTGACTTTTCAAATTTTGAAGCTCGATAGCTTCGGCAAATGAAGACCAAATTTGTTAAACAAAGTGTCAAACTAATCAGCTCGACGAGATCTTTAAAATGACACAACAATTCGTGATTGCATCTTGTTGAATTTCCAAGAAAAATAGTACTTTATGTGCTCAAACACACAACTTTTGTGACTTTTCCAATTTTGAAGCTCGATAACTTTGGCAAATGAAGACCAAATTTGTTAAACAAAGTGTCAAATTAATCAGCTCGACGAGATTTTGAAGATGTCACAACACCTCATGATTACATCTTGTTGAACTTGCAGGAAAAATAGTACTTTATGTGCTCAAACACACATATTTTGTGACTTTTCAAACATTGAAGCTCGATAACTTCGGCAAATGAGGACCAAATTTGTTAAACAGAGTGTCAAATTAATCACCTCAACGAGATTTTGAAGATGTCACAACACATCATGATTGCATCTTGTTGAATTTCCAAGAAAAATAGTACTTTATGTGCTCAAACACACAACTTTTGTGACTTTTCAAATTTTGAAGCTCGATAACTTTGGCAAATGTGGACCAAATTTGTTAACCAAAGTGTCAAAGTAATCACCTCAACGAGATTTTGAAGATGTCACAACACATCATGATTACATCTTGTTGAACTTCCAGGAAAAATAGTACTTTATGTGCTCAAACACACATATTTTGTGACTTTTCAAACTTTGAAGCTCGATAACTTTGGCAAATGTGGACCAAATTTGTTAACCAAAGTGTCAAAGTAATCTCCTCAACGAGATTTTGAAGATGTCACAACACATCATGATTACATCTTGTTGAATTTCCAAGAAAAATAGTACTTTATGTGCTCAAACACACAACTTTTGTGACTTCCAATTTTGAAGCTCGATAACTTTGGCAAATGAAGATCAAATTTGTTAAACAAAGTGTCAAATTAATCAGCTCGACGAGATTTTGAAGATGTCACAACACATCATGATTGCATCTTGTTGAATTTCCAAGAAAAATAGTACTTTATGTGCTCAAACACACAACTTTTGTGACTTTTCAAACTTTGAAGCTCGATAACTTTGGCAAATGTGGACCAAATTTGTTAACCAAAGTGTCAAATTAATCAGCTCGACGAGATCTTTAAAATGACACAACAATTCATGATTGCATCTTGTTGAATTTCCAAGAAAAATAGTACTTTATGTGCTCAAACACACAACTTTTGTGACTTTTCAAATTTTGAAGCTCGATAACTTTGGCAAATGAAGACCAAATTTGTTAAACAAAGTGTCAAATTAATCACCTCAACGAGATTTTGAAGATGTCACAACACATCATGATTGCATCTTGTTGAATTTCCAAGAAAAATAGTACTTTATGTTCTCAAACACACAACTTTTGTGACTTTTCCAATTTTGAAGCTCGATAACTTTGGCAAATGTGGACCAAATTAGTTAACCAAAGTGTCAAATTAATCAGCTCGACGAGATTTTGAAGATGTCACAACACATCATGATTGCATCTTGTTGAATTTCCAAGAAAAATAGTACTTTATGTTCTCAAACACACAACTTTTGTGACTTTTCCAATTTTGAAGCTCGATAACTTTGGCAAATGAAGACCAAATTTGTTAAACAAAGTGTCAAATTAATCAGCTCGACGAGATTTTGAAGATGTCACAACACATCATGATTGCATCTTGTTGAATTTCCAAGAAAAATAGTACTTTATGTGCTCAAACACACAACTTTTGTGACTTTTCCAATTTTGAAGCTCGATAGCTTCGGCAAATGAAGACCAAATTTGTTAACCAAAGTCTCAAATTAATCAGATCGACGAGATCTTTAAAATGACACAACAATTCATGATTGCATCTTTTTGAATTTCCAAGAAAAATAGTACTTTATGTGCTCAAACACACAACTTTTGTGACTTTTCAAACTTTGAAGCTCGATAACTTTGGCAAATGTGGACCAAATTTGTTAACCAAAGTGTCAAAGTAATCACCTCAACGAGATTTTGAAGATGTCACAACACATCATGATTACATCTTGTTGAACTTCCAGGAAAAATAGTACTTTATGTGCTCAAACACACATATTTTGTGACTTTTCAAACTTTGAAGCTCGATAACTTTGGCAAATGTGGACCAAATTTGTTAACCAAAGTGTCAAAGTAATCTCCTCAACGAGATTTTGAAGATGTCACAACACATCATGATTACATCTTGTTGAATTTCCAAGAAAAATAGTACTTTATGTGCTCAAACACACAACTTTTGTGACTTCCAATTTTGAAGCTCGATAACTTTGGCAAATGAAGACCAAATTTGTTAAACAAAGTGTCAAATTAATCAGCTCGACGAGATTTTGAAGATGTCACAACACATCATGATTGCATCTTGTTGAATTTCCAAGAAAAATAGTACTTTATGTGCTCAAACACACAACTTTTGTGACTTTTCAAATTTTGAAGCTCGATAGCTTCGGCAAATGAAGACCAAATTTGTTAAACAAAGTGTCAAACTAATCAGCTCGACGAGATCTTTAAAATGACACAACAATTCGTGATTGCATCTTGTTGAATTTCCAAGAAAAATAGTACTTTATGTGCTCAAACACACAACTTTTGTGACTTTTCCAATTTTGAAGCTCGATAACTTTGGCAAATGAAGACCAAATTTGTTAAACAAAGTGTCAAATTAATCAGCTCGACGAGATTTTGAAGATGTCACAACACCTCATGATTGCATCTTGTTGAATTTCCAAGAAAAATAGTACTTTATGTGCTCAAACACACAACTTTTGTGACTTTTCAAACTTTGAAGCTCGATAACTTTGGCAAATGTGGACCAAATTTGTTAACCAAAGTGTCAAAGTAATCACCTCAACGAGATTTTGAAGACGTCACAACACATCATGATTACATCTTGTTGAACTTCCAGGAAAAATAGTACTTTATGTGCTCAAACACACATATTTTGTGACTTTTCAAACTTTGAAGCTCGATAACTTTGGCAAATGTGGACCAAATTTGTTAACCAAAGTGTCAAAGTAATCTCCTCAACGAGATTTTGAAGATGTCACAACACATCATGATTACATCTAGTTGAATTTCCAAGAAAAATAGTACTTTATGTGCTCAAACACACAACTTTTGTGACTTTTCCAATTTTGAAGCTCGATAGCTTCGGCAAATGAAGACCAAATTTGTTAACCAAAGTGTCAAATTAATCAGATCGACGAGATTTTGAAGATGTCACAACACATCATGATTGCATCTTGTTGAATTTCCAAGAAAAATAGTACTTTATGTGCTCAAACACACAACTTTTGTGACTTTTCAAACTTTGAAGCTCGATAACTTTGGCAAATGTGGACCAAATTTGTTAACCAAAGTGTCAAATTAATCAGCTCGACGAGATCTTTAAAATGACACAACAATTCGTGATTGCATCTTGTTGAATTTCCAAGAAAAATAGTACTTTATGTGCTCAAACACACAACTTTTGTGACTTTTCCAATTTTGAAGCTCGATAACTTTGGCAAATGAAGACCAAATTTGTTAGACAAAGTGTCAAATTAATCAGCTCGACGAGATTTTGAAGATGTCACAACACCTCATGATTGCATCTTGTTGAATTTCCAAGAAAAATAGTACTTTATGTGCTCAAACACACAACTTTTGTGACTTTTCAAACTTTGAAGCTCGATAACTTTGGCAAATGTGGACCAAATTTGTTAACCAAAGTGTCAAAGTAATCACCTCAACGAGATTTTGAAGATGTCACAACACATCATGATTGCATCTTGTTGAATTTCCAAGAAAAATAGTACTTTATGTTCTCAAACACACAACTTTTGTGACTTTTCCAATTTTGAAGCTCGATAACTTTGGCAAATGAAGACCAAATTTGTTAACCAAAGTGTCAAAGTAATCTCCTCAACGAGATTTTGAAGATGTCACAACACATCATGATTACATCTTGTTGAATTTCCAAGAAAAATAGTACTTTATGTGCTCAAACACACAACTTTTGTGACTTTTCCAATTTTGAAGCTCGATAGCTTCGGCAAATGAAGACCAAATTTGTTAACCAAAGTGTCAAATTAATCAGATCGACGAGATCTTTAAAATGACACAACAATTCATGATTGCATCTTGTTGAATTTCCAAGAAAAATAGTACTTTATGTGCTCAAACACACAACTTTTGTGACTTTTCCAATTTTGAAACTCGATAACTTTGGCAAATGAAGACCAAATTTGTTAAACAAAGTGTCAAATTAATCAGCTCGACGAGATTTTGAAGATGTCACAACACATCATGATTGCATCTTGTTGAATTTCCAAGAAAAATAGTACTTTATGTGCTCAAACACACATATTTTGTGACTTTTCAAACTTTGAAGCTCGATAACTTTGGCAAATGTGGACCAAATTTGTTAACCAAAGTGTCAAATTAATCAGATCGACGAGATCTTTAAAATGACACAACAATTCATGATTGCATCTTGTTGAATTTCCAAGAAAAATAGTACTTTATGTGCTCAAACACACAACTTTTGTGACTTTTCAAACTTTGAAGCTCGATAACTTTGGCAAATGTGGACCAAATTTGTTAACCAAAGTGTCAAAGTAATCACCTCAACGAGATTTTGAAGATGTCACAACACATCATGATTACATCTTGTTGAACTTCCAGGAAAAATAGTACTTTATGTGCTCAAACACACATATTTTGTGACTTTTCAAACTTTGAAGCTCGATAACTTTGGCAAATGTGGACCAAATTTGTTAACCAAAGTGTCAAATTAATCAGCTCGACGAGATTTTGAAGATGTCACAACACATCATGATTGCATCTTGTTGAATTTCCAAGAAAAATAGTACTTTATGTTCTCAAACACACAACTTTTGTGACTTTTCCAATTTTGAAGCTCGATAACTTTGGCAAATGAAGACCAAATTTGTTAAACAAAGTGTCAAATTAATCAGCTCGACGAGATTTTGAAGATGTCACAACACATCATGATTGCATCTTGTTGAATTTCCAAGAAAAATAGTACTTTATGTGCTCAAACACACAACTTTTTTGACTTTTCCAATTTTGAAGCTCGATAGCTTCGGCAAATGAAGACCAAATTTGTTAACCAAAGTGTCAAATTAATCAGATCGACGAGATCTTTAAAATGACACAACAATTCATGATTGCATCTTGTTGAATTTCCAAGAAAAATAGTACTTTATGTGCTCAAACACACAACTTTTGTGACTTTTCAAACTTTGAAACTCGATAACTTTGGCAAATGTGGACCAAATTTGTTAACCAAAGTGTCAAAGTAATCACCTCAACGAGATTTTGAAGATGTCACAACACATCATGATTACATCTTGTTGAACTTCCAGGAAAAATAGTACTTTATGTGCTCAAACACACATATTTTGTGACTTTTCAAACTTTGAAGCTCGATAACTTTGGCAAATGTGGACCAAATTTGTTAACCAAAGTGTCAAAGTAATCTCCTCAACGAGATTTTGAAGATGTCACAACACATCATGATTGCATCTTGTTGAATTTCCAAGAAAAATAGTACTTTATGTGCTCAAACACACATATTTTGTGACTTTTCAAACTTTGAAGCTCGATAACTTTGGCAAATGTGGACCAAATTTGTTAACCAAAGTGTCAAATTAATCAGATCGACGAGATCTTTAAAATGACACAACAATTCATGATTGCATCTTGTTGAATTTCCAAGAAAAATAGTACTTTATGTGCTCAAACACACAACTTTTGTGACTTTTCAAACTTTGAAGCTCGATAACTTTGGCAAATGAAGACCAAATTTGTTAAACAAAGTGTCAAATTAATCAGCTCGACGAGATTTTGAAGATGTCACAACACATCATGATTGCATCTTGTTGAATTTCCAAGAAAAATAGTACTTTATGTGCTCAAACACACAACTTTTGTGACTTTTCCAATTTTGAAGCTCGATAACTTTGGCAAATGTGGACCAAATTTGTTAACCAAAGTGTCAAAGTAATCACCTCAACGAGATTTTGAAGATGTCACAACACATCATGATTACATCTTGTTGAACTTCCAGGAAAAATAGTACTTTATGTGCTCAAACACACAACTTTTGTGACTTCCAATTTTGAAGCTCGATAACTTTGGCAAATGAAGACCAAATTTGTTAAACAAAGTGTCAAATTAATCAGCTCGACGAGATTTTGAAGATGTCACAACACATCATGATTGCATCTTGTTGAATTTCCAAGAAAAATAGTACTTTATGTGCTCAAACACACATATTTTGTGACTTTTCAAACTTTGAAGCTCGATAACTTTGGCAAATGTGGACCAAATTTGTTAACCAAAGTGTCAAATTAATCAGCTCGACGAGATTTTGAAGATGTCACAACACATCATGATTGCATCTTGTTGAATTTCCAAGAAAAATAGTACTTTATGTTCTCAAACACACAACTTTTGTGACTTTTCCAATTTTGAAGCTCGATAACTTTGGCAAATGAAGACCAAATTTGTTAAACAAAGTGTCAAATTAATCAGCTCGACGAGATTTTGAAGATGTCACAACACATCATGATTGCATCTTGTTGAATTTCCAAGAAAAATAGTACTTTATGTGCTCAAACACACAACTTTTGTGACTTTTCCAATTTTGAAGCTCGATAGCTTCGGCAAATGAAGACCAAATTTGTTAACCAAAGTGTCAAATTAATCAGATCGACGAGATCTTTAAAATGACACAACAATTCATGATTGCATCTTGTTGAATTTCCAAGAAAAATAGTACTTTATGTGCTCAAACACACAACTTTTGTGACTTTTCAAACTTTGAAGCTCGATAACTTTGGCAAATGTGGACCAAATTTGTTAACCAAAGTGTCAAAGTAATCACCTCAACGAGATTTTGAAGATGTCACAACACATCATGATTACATCTTGTTGAACTTCCAGGAAAAATAGTACTTTATGTGCTCAAACACACATATTTTGTGACTTTTCAAACTTTGAAGCTCGATAACTTTGGCAAATGTGGACCAAATTTGTTAACCAAAGTGTCAAAGTAATCTCCTCAACGAGATTTTGAAGATGTCACAACACATCATGATTACATCTTGTTGAATTTCCAAGAAAAATAGTACTTTATGTGCTCAAACACACAACTTTTGTGACTTCCAATTTTGAAGCTCGATAACTTTGGCAAATGAAGACCAAATTTGTTAAACAAAGTGTCAAATTAATCAGCTCGACGAGATTTTGAAGATGTCACAACACATCATGATTGCATCTTGTTGAATTTCCAAGAAAAATAGTACTTTATGTGCTCAAACACACAACTTTTGTGACTTTTCAAACTTTGAAGCTCGATAACTTTGGCAAATGTGGACCAAATTTGTTAACCAAAGTGTCAAATTAATCAGCTCGACGAGATCTTTAAAATGACACAACAATTCATGATTGCATCTTGTTGAATTTCCAGGAAAAATAGTACTTTATGTGCTCAAACACACATATTTTGTGACTTTTCAAACTTTGAAGCTCGATAACTTTGGCAAATGTGGACCAAATTAGTTAACCAAAGTGTCAAAGTAATCACCTCAACGAGATTTTGAAGATGTCACAACACATCATGATTACATCTTGTTGAACTTCCAGGAAAAATAGTACTTTATGTGCTCAAACACACATATTTTGTGACTTTTCAAACTTTGAAGCTCGATAACTTTGGCAAATGTGGTCCAAATTTGTTAACCAAAGTGTCAAATTAATCAGCTCGACGAGATCTTTAAAATGACACAACAATTCATGATTGCATCTTTTTGAATTTCCAAGAAAAATAGTACTTTATGTGCTCAAACACACAACTTTTGTGACTTTTCCAATTTTGAAGCTCGATAACTTTGGCAAATGTGGACCAAATTAGTTAACCAAAGTGTCAAAGTAATCACCTCAACGAGATTTTGAAGATGTCACAACACATCATGATTACATCTTGTTGAACTTCCAGGAAAAATAGTACTTTATGTGCTCAAACACACATATTTTGTGACTTTTCAAACTTTGAAGCTCGATAACTTTGGCAAATGTGGACCAAATTTGTTAACCAAAGTGTCAAATTAATCAGCTCGACGAGATCTTTAAAATGACACAACAATTCATGATTGCGTCTTGTTGAATTTCCAAGAAAAATAGTACTTTATGTGCTCAAACACACATATTTTGTGACTTTTCAAATTTTGAAGCTCGATAACTTTGGCAAATGTGGACCAAATTTGTTAACCAAAGTGTCAAAGTAATCACCTCAACGAGATTTTGAAGATGTCACAACACATCATGATTGCATCTTGTTGAATTTCCAAGAAAAATAGTACTTTATGTGCTCAAACACACAACTTTTGTGACTTTTCAAACTTTGAAGCTCGATAACTTTGGCAAATGTGGACCAAATTTGTTAACCAAAGTGTCAAAGTAATCACCTCAACGAGATTTTGAAGATGTCACAACACATCATGATTACATCTTGTTGAACTTCCAGGAAAAATAGTACTTTATGTGCTCAAACACACATATTTTGTGACTTTTCAAACTTTGAAGCTCGATAACTTTGGCAAATGTGGACCAAATTTGTTAACCAAAGTGTCAAATTAATCAGATCGACGAGATCTTTAAAATGACACAACAATTCATGATTGCATCTTGTTGAATTTCCAAGAAAAATAGTACTTTATGTGCTCAAACACACAACTTTTGTGACTTTTCAAACTTTGAAGCTCGATAACTTTGGCAAATGTGGACCAAATTTGTTAACCAAAGTGTCAAAGTAATCACCTCAACGAGATTTTGAAGATGTCACAACACATCATGATTACATCTTGTTGAACTTCCAGGAAAAATAGTACTTTATGTGCTCAAACACACATATTTTGTGACTTTTCAAACTTTGAAGCTCGATAACTTTGGCAAATGTGGACCAAATTTGTTAACCAAAGTGTCAAATTAATCAGCTCGACGAGATTTTGAAGATGTCACAACACATCATGATTGCATCTTGTTGAATTTCCAAGAAAAATAGTACTTTATGTTCTCAAACACACAACTTTTGTGACTTTTCCAATTTTGAAGCTCGATAACTTTGGCAAATGAAGACCAAATTTGTTAAACAAAGTGTCAAATTAATCAGCTCGACGAGATTTTGAAGATGTCACAACACATCATGATTGCATCTTGTTGAATTTCCAAGAAAAATAGTACTTTATGTGCTCAAACACACAACTTTTGTGACTTTTCCAATTTTGAAGCTCGATAGCTTCGGCAAATGAAGACCAAATTTGTTAACCAAAGTGTCAAATTAATCAGATCGACGAGATCTTTAAAATGACACAACAATTCATGATTGCATCTTGTTGAATTTCCAAGAAAAATAGTACTTTATGTGCTCAAACACACAACTTTTGTGACTTTTCAAACTTTGAAACTCGATAACTTTGGCAAATGTGGACCAAATTTGTTAACCAAAGTGTCAAAGTAATCACCTCAACGAGATTTTGAAGATGTCACAACACATCATGATTACATCTTGTTGAACTTCCAGGAAAAATAGTACTTTATGTGCTCAAACACACATATTTTGTGACTTTTCAAACTTTGAAGCTCGATAACTTTGGCAAATGTGGACCAAATTTGTTAACCAAAGTGTCAAAGTAATCTCCTCAACGAGATTTTGAAGATGTCACAACACATCATGATTGCATCTTGTTGAATTTCCAAGAAAAATAGTACTTTATGTGCTCAAACACACATATTTTGTGACTTTTCAAACTTTGAAGCTCGATAACTTTGGCAAATGTGGACCAAATTTGTTAACCAAAGTGTCAAATTAATCAGATCGACGAGATCTTTAAAATGACACAACAATTCATGATTGCATCTTGTTGAATTTCCAAGAAAAATAGTACTTTATGTGCTCAAACACACAACTTTTGTGACTTTTCAAACTTTGAAGCTCGATAACTTTGGCAAATGAAGACCAAATTTGTTAAACAAAGTGTCAAATTAATCAGCTCGACGAGATTTTGAAGATGTCACAACACATCATGATTGCATCTTGTTGAATTTCCAAGAAAAATAGTACTTTATGTGCTCAAACACACAACTTTTGTGACTTTTCCAATTTTGAAGCTCGATAACTTTGGCAAATGTGGACCAAATTTGTTAACCAAAGTGTCAAAGTAATCACCTCAACGAGATTTTGAAGATGTCACAACACATCATGATTACATCTTGTTGAACTTCCAGGAAAAATAGTACTTTATGTGCTCAAACACACATATTTTGTGACTTTTCAAACTTTGAAGCTCGATAACTTTGGCAAATGTGGACCAAATTTGTTAACCAAAGTGTCAAATTAATCAGCTCGACGAGATTTTGAAGATGTCACAACACATCATGATTGCATCTTGTTGAATTTCCAAGAAAAATAGTACTTTATGTGCTCAAACACACAACTTTTGTGACTTTTCAAACTTTGAAGCTCGATAACTTTGGCAAATGTGGACCAAATTTGTTAACCAAAGTGTCAAAGTAATCACCTCAACGAGATTTTGAAGATGTCACAACACATCATGATTACATCTTGTTGAACTTCCAGGAAAAATAGTACTTTATGTGCTCAAACACACATATTTTGTGACTTTTCAAACTTTGAAGCTCGATAACTTTGGCAAATGTGGACCAAATTTGTTAACCAAAGTGTCAAATTAATCAGCTCGACGAGATCTTTAAAATGACACAACAATTCATGATTGCATCTTGTTGAATTTCCAAGAAAAATAGTACTTTATGTGCTCAAACACACAACTTTTGTGACTTTTCAAACTTTGAAGCTCGATAACTTTGGCAAATGTGGACCAAATTTGTTAACCAAAGTGTCAAAGTAATCACCTCAACGAGATTTTGAAGATGTCACAACACATCATGATTGCATCTTGTTGAATTTCCAAGAAAAATAGTACTTTATGTGCTCAAACACACAACTTTTGTGACTTTTCAAACTTTGAAGCTCGATAACTTTGGCAAATGTGGACCAAATTTGTTAACCAAAGTGTCAAATTAATCAGCTCGACGAGATTTTGAAGATGTCACAACACATCATGATTGCATCTTGTTGAATTTCCAAGAAAAATAGTACTTTATGTTCTCAAACACACAACTTTTGTGACTTTTCCAATTTTGAAGCTCGATAACTTTGGCAAATGAAGACAAAATTTGTTAAACAAAGTGTCAAATTAATCAGCTCGACGAGATTTTGAAGATGTCACAACACATCATGATTGCATCTTGTTGAATTTCCAAGAAAAATAGTACTTTATGTGCTCAAACACACAACTTTTGTGACTTTTCCAATTTTGAAGCTCGATAGCTTCGGCAAATGAAGACCAAATTTGTTAACCAAAGTGTCAAATTAATCAGATCGACGAGATCTTTAAAATGACACAACAATTCATGATTGCATCTTGTTGAATTTCCAAGAAAAATAGTACTTTATGTGCTCAAACACACAACTTTTGTGACTTTTCAAACTTTGAAGCTCGATAACTTTGGCAAATGTGGACCAAATTTGTTAACCAAAGTGTCAAAGTAATCACCTCAACGAGATTTTGAAGATGTCACAACACATCATGATTGCATCTTGTTGAATTTCCAAGAAAAATAGTACTTTATGTGCTCAAACACACAACTTTTGTGACTTTTCAAACTTTGAAGCTCGATAACTTTGGCAAATGTGGACCAAATTTGTTAACCAAAGTGTCAAAGTAATCACCTCAACGAGATTTTGAAGATGTCACAACACATCATGATTACATCTTGTTGAACTTCCAGGAAAAATAGTACTTTATGTGCTCAAACACACATATTTTGTGACTTTTCAAACTTTGAAGCTCGATAACTTTGGCAAATGTGGACCAAATTTGTTAACCAAAGTGTCAAATTAATCAGATCGACGAGATCTTTAAAATGACACAACAATTCATGATTGCATCTTGTTGAATTTCCAAGAAAAATAGTACTTTATGTGCTCAAACACACAACTTTTGTGACTTTTCAAACTTTGAAGCTCGATAACTTTGGCAAATGTGGACCAAATTTGTTAACCAAAGTGTCAAAGTAATCACCTCAACGAGATTTTGAAGATGTCACAACACATCATGATTACATCTTGTTGAACTTCCAGGAAAAATAGTACTTTATGTGCTCAAACACACATATTTTGTGACTTTTCAAACTTTGAAGCTCGATAACTTTGGCAAATGTGGACCAAATTTGTTAACCAAAGTGTCAAAGTAATCTCCTCAACGAGATTTTGAAGATGTCACAACACATCATGATTACATCTTGTTGAATTTCCAAGAAAAATAGTACTTTATGTGCTCAAACACACAACTTTTGTGACTTCCAATTTTGAAGCTCGATAACTTTGGCAAATGAAGACCAAATTTGTTAAACAAAGTGTCAAATTAATCAGCTCGACGAGATTTTGAAGATGTCACAACACATCATGATTGCATCTTGTTGAATTTCCAAGAAAAATAGTACTTTATGTGCTCAAACACACAACTTTTGTGACTTTTCAAACTTTGAAGCTCGATAACTTTGGCAAATGTGGACCAAATTTGTTAACCAAAGTGTCAAATTAATCAGCTCGACGAGATCTTTAAAATGACACAACAATTCATGATTGCATCTTGTTGAATTTCCAAGAAAAATAGTACTTTATGTGCTCAAACACACATATTTTGTGACTTTTCAAACTTTGAAGCTCGATAACTTTGGCAAATGTGGACCAAATTTGTTAACCAAAGTGTCAAATTAATCAGCTCGACGAGATCTTTAAAATGACACAACAATTCATGATTGCGTCTTGTTGAATTTCCAAGAAAAATAGTACTTTATGTGCTCAAACACACATATTTTGTGACTTTTCAAATTTTGAAGCTCGATAACTTTGGCAAATGTGGACCAAATTTGTTAACCAAAGTGTCAAAGTAATCACCTCAACGAGATTTTGAAGATGTCACAACACATCATGATTGCATCTTGTTGAATTTCCAAGAAAAATAGTACTTCATGTGCTCAAACACACAACTTTTGTGACTTTTCAAACTTTGAAGCTCGATAACTTTGGCAAATGTGGACCAAATTTGTTAACCAAAGTGTCAAAGTAATCACCTCAACGAGATTTTGAAGATGTCACAACACATCATGATTACATCTTGTTGAACTTCCAGGAAAAATAGTACTTTATGTGCTCAAACACACATATTTTGTGACTTTTCAAACTTTGAAGCTTGATAACTTTGGCAAATGTGGACCAAATTTGTTAACCAAAGTGTCAAATTAATCAGATCGACGAGATCTTTAAAATGACACAACAATTCATGATTGCATCTTGTTGAATTTCCAAGAAAAATAGTACTTTATGTGCTCAAACACACAACTTTTGTGACTTTTCAAACTTTGAAGCTCGATAACTTTGGCAAATGTGGACCAAATTTGTTAACCAAAGTGTCAAAGTAATCACCTCAACGAGATTTTGAAGATGTCACAACACATCATGATTGCATCTTGTTGAATTTCCAAGAAAAATAGTACTTTATGTGCTCAAACACACAACTTTTGTGACTTTTCAAACTTTGAAGCTCGATAACTTTGGCAAATGTGGACCAAATTTGTTAACCAAAGTGTCAAATTAATCAGCTCGACTAGATCTTTAAAATGACACAACAATTCATGATTGCATCTTGTTGAATTTCCAGGAAAAATAGTACTTTATGTGCTCAAACACACATATTTTGTGACTTTTCAAACTTTGAAGCTCGATAACTTTGGCAAATGTGGACCAAATTAGTTAACCAAAGTGTCAAAGTAATCACCTCAACGAGATTTTGAAGATGTCACAACACATCATGATTACATCTTGTTGAACTTCCAGGAAAAATAGTACTTTATGTGCTCAAACACACATATTTTGTGACTTTTCAAACTTTGAAGCTCGATAACTTTGGCAAATGTGGTCCAAATTTGTTAACCAAAGTGTCAAATTAATCAGCTCGACGAGATCTTTAAAATGACACAACAATTCATGATTGCATCTTTTTGAATTTCCAAGAAAAATAGTACTTTATGTGCTCAAACACACATATTTTGTGACTTTTCAAACTTTGAAGCTCGATAACTTTGGCAAATGTGGACCAAATTTGTTAACCAAAGTGTCAAAGTAATCACCTCAACGAGATTTTGAAGATGTCACAACACATCATGATTGCATCTTGTTGAATTTCCAAGAAAAATAGTACTTTATGTGCTCAAACACACAACTTTTGTGACTTTTCCAATTTTGAAGCTCGATAACTTTGGCAAATGTGGACCAAATTAGTTAACCAAAGTGTCAAAGTAATCACCTCAACGAGATTTTGAAGATGTCACAACACATCATGATTACATCTTGTTGAACTTCCAGGAAAAATAGTACTTTATGTGCTCAAACACACATATTTTGTGACTTTTCAAACTTTGAAGCTCGATAACTTTGGCAAATGTGGACCAAATTTGTTAACCAAAGTGTCAAATTAATCAGCTCGACGAGATCTTTAAAATGACACAACAATTCATGATTGCGTCTTGTTGAATTTCCAAGAAAAATAGTACTTTATGTGCTCAAACACACATATTTTGTGACTTTTCAAATTTTGAAGCTCGATAAGTTTGGCAAATGTGGACCAAATTTGTTAACCAAAGTGTCAAAGTAATCACCTCAACGAGATTTTGAAGATGTCACAACACATCATGATTGCATCTTGTTGAATTTCCAAGAAAAATAGTACTTTATGTGCTCAAACACACAACTTTTGTGACTTTTCAAACTTTGAAGCTCGATAACTTTGGCAAATGTGGACCAAATTTGTTAACCAAAGTGTCAAAGTAATCACCTCAACGAGATTTTGAAGATGTCACAACACATCATGATTACATCTTGTTGAACTTCCAGGAAAAATAGTACTTTATGTGCTCAAACACACATATTTTGTGACTTTTCAAACTTTGAAGCTTGATAACTTTGGCAAATGTGGACCAAATTTGTTAACCAAAGTGTCAAATTAATCAGATCGACGAGATCTTTAAAATGACACAACAATTCATGATTGCATCTTGTTGAATTTCCAAGAAAAATAGTACTTTATGTGCTCAAACACACAACTTTTGTGACTTTTCAAACTTTGAAGCTCGATAACTTTGGCAAATGTGGACCAAATTTGTTAACCAAAGTGTCAAAGTAATCACCTCAACGAGATTTTGAAGATGTCACAACACATCATGATTGCATCTTGTTGAATTTCCAAGAAAAATAGTACTTTATGTGCTCAAACACACAACTTTTGTGACTTTTCAAACTTTGAAGCTCGATAACTTTGGCAAATGTGGACCAAATTTGTTAACCAAAGTGTCAAAGTAATCACCTCAACGAGATTTTGAAGATGTCACAACACATCATGATTACATCTTGTTGAACTTCCAGGAAAAATAGTACTTTATGTGCTCAAACACACATATTTTGTGACTTTTCAAACTTTGAAGCTCGATAACTTTGGCAAATGTGGACCAAATTTGTTAACCAAAGTGTCAAATTAATCAGATCGACGAGATCTTTAAAATGACACAACAATTCATGATTGCATCTTGTTGAATTTCCAAGAAAAATAGTACTTTATGTGCTCAAACACACAACTTTTGTGACTTTTCAAACTTTGAAGCTCGATAACTTTGGCAAATGTGGACCAAATTTGTTAACCAAAGTGTCAAAGTAATCACCTCAACGAGATTTTGAAGATGTCACAACACATCATGATTGCATCTTGTTGAATTTCCAAGAAAAATAGTACTTTATGTGCTCAAACACACAACTTTTGTGACTTTTCAAACTTTGAAGCTCGATAACTTTGGCAAATGTGGACCAAATTTGTTAACCAAAGTGTCAAAGTAATCACCTCAACGAGATTTTGAAGATGTCACAACACATCATGATTACATCTTGTTGAACTTCCAGGAAAAATAGTACTTTATGTGCTCAAACACACAACTTTTGTGACTTTTCAAACTTTGAAGCTCGATAACTTTGGCAAATGTGGACCAAATTTGTTAACCAAAGTGTCAAAGTAATCACCTCAACGAGATTTTGAAGATGTCACAACACATCATGATTACATCTTGTTGAACTTCCAGGAAAAATAGTACTTTATGTGCTCAAACACACATATTTTGTGACTTTTCAAACTTTGAAGCTCGATAACTTTGGCAAATGTGGACCAAATTTGTTAACCAAAGTGTCAAATTAATCAGCTCGACGAGATCTTTAAAATGACACAACAATTCATGATTGCATCTTGTTGAATTTCCAAGAAAAATAGTACTTTATGTGCTCAAACACACAACTTTTGTGACTTTTCAAACTTTGAAGCTCGATAACTTTGGCAAATGTGGACCAAATTTGTTAACCAAAGTGTCAAAGTAATCACCTCAACGAGATTTTGAAGATGTCACAACACATCATGATTGCATCTTGTTGAATTTCCAAGAAAAATAGTACTTTATGTGCTCAAACACACAACTTTTGTGACTTTTCAAACTTTGAAGCTCGATAACTTTGGCAAATGTGGACCAAATTTGTTAACCAAAGTGTCAAATTAATCAGCTCGACGAGATTTTGAAGATGTCACAACACATCATGATTGCATCTTGTTGAATTTCCAAGAAAAATAGTACTTTATGTTCTCAAACACACAACTTTTGTGACTTTTCCAATTTTGAAGCTCGATAACTTTGGCAAATGAAGACAAAATTTGTTAAACAAAGTGTCAAATTAATCAGCTCGACGAGATTTTGAAGATGTCACAACACATCATGATTGCATCTTGTTGAATTTCCAAGAAAAATAGTACTTTATGTGCTCAAACACACAACTTTTGTGACTTTTCCAATTTTGAAGCTCGATAGCTTCGGCAAATGAAGACCAAATTTGTTAACCAAAGTGTCAAATTAATCAGATCGACGAGATCTTTAAAATGACACAACAATTCATGATTGCATCTTGTTGAATTTCCAAGAAAAATAGTACTTTATGTGCTCAAACACACAACTTTTGTGACTTTTCAAACTTTGAAGCTCGATAACTTTGGCAAATGTGGACCAAATTTGTTAACCAAAGTGTCAAAGTAATCACCTCAACGAGATTTTGAAGATGTCACAACACATCATGATTACATCTTGTTGAACTTCCAGGAAAAATAGTACTTTATGTGCTCAAACACACATATTTTGTGACTTTTCAAACTTTGAAGCTCGATAACTTTGGCAAATGTGGACCAAATTTGTTAACCAAAGTGTCAAAGTAATCTCCTCAACGAGATTTTGAAGATGTCACAACACATCATGATTACATCTTGTTGAATTTCCAAGAAAAATAGTACTTTATGTGCTCAAACACACAACTTTTGTGACTTCCAATTTTGAAGCTCGATAACTTTGGCAAATGAAGACCAAATTTGTTAAACAAAGTGTCAAATTAATCAGCTCGACGAGATTTTGAAGATGTCACAACACATCATGATTGCATCTTGTTGAATTTCCAAGAAAAATAGTACTTTATGTTCTCAAACACACAACTTTTGTGACTTTTCCAATTTTGAAGCTCGATAACTTTGGCAAATGAAGACCAAATTTGTTAAACAAAGTGTCAAATTAATCAGCTCGACGAGATTTTGAAGATGTCACAACACATCATGATTGCATCTTGTTGAATTTCCAAGAAAAATAGTACTTTATGTGCTCAAACACACATATTTTGTGACTTTTCAAACTTTGAAGCTCGATAACTTTGGCAAATGTGGACCAAATTTGTTAACCAAAGTGTCAAATTAATCAGATCGACGAGATCTTTAAAATGACACAACAATTCATGATTGCATCTTGTTGAATTTCCATGAAAAATAGTACTTTATGTGCTCAAACACACAACTTTTGTGACTTTTCAAACTTTGAAGCTCGATAACTTTGGCAAATGTGGACCAAATTTGTTAACCAAAGTGTCAAAGTAATCACCTCAACGAGATTTTGAAGATGTCACAACACATCATGATTACATCTTGTTGAACTTCCAGGAAAAATAGTACTTTATGTGCTCAAACACACATATTTTGTGACTTTTCAAACTTTGAAGCTCGATAACTTTGGCAAATGTGGACCAAATTTGTTAACCAAAGTGTCAAATTAATCAGATCGACGAGATCTTTAAAATGACACAACAATTCATGATTGCATCTTGTTGAATTTCCAAGAAAAATAGTACTTTATGTGCTCAAACACACAACTTTTGTGACTTTTCAAACTTTGAAGCTCGATAACTTTGGCAAATGTGGACCAAATTTGTTAACCAAAGTGTCAAAGTAATCACCTCAACGAGATTTTGAAGATGTCACAACACATCATGATTGCATCTTGTTGAATTTCCAAGAAAAATAGTACTTTATGTGCTCAAACACACAACTTTTGTGACTTTTCAAACTTTGAAGCTCGATAACTTTGGCAAATGTGGACCAAATTTGTTAACCAAAGTGTCAAAGTAATCACCTCAACGAGATTTTGAAGATGTCACAACACATCATGATTACATCTTGTTGAACTTCCAGGAAAAATAGTACTTTATGTGCTCAAACACACAACTTTTGTGACTTTTCAAACTTTGAAGCTCGATAACTTTGGCAAATGTGGACCAAATTTGTTAACCAAAGTGTCAAAGTAATCACCTCAACGAGATTTTGAAGATGTCACAACACATCATGATTACATCTTGTTGAACTTCCAGGAAAAATAGTACTTTATGTGCTCAAACACACATATTTTGTGACTTTTCAAACTTTGAAGCTCGATAACTTTGGCAAATGTGGACCAAATTTGTTAACCAAAGTGTCAAATTAATCAGCTCGACGAGATCTTTAAAATGACACAACAATTCATGATTGCATCTTGTTGAATTTCCAAGAAAAATAGTACTTTATGTGCTCAAACACACAACTTTTGTGACTTTTCAAACTTTGAAGCTCGATAACTTTGGCAAATGTGGACCAAATTTGTTAACCAAAGTGTCAAAGTAATCACCTCAACGAGATTTTGAAGATGTCACAACACATCATGATTGCATCTTGTTGAATTTCCAAGAAAAATAGTACTTTATGTGCTCAAACACACAACTTTTGTGACTTTTCAAACTTTGAAGCTCGATAACTTTGGCAAATGTGGACCAAATTTGTTAACCAAAGTGTCAAATTAATCAGCTCGACGAGATCTTTAAAATGACACAACAATTCATGATTGCATCTTGTTGAATTTCCAGGAAAAATAGTACTTTATGTGCTCAAACACACATATTTTGTGACTTTTCAAACTTTGAAGCTCGATAACTTTGGCAAATGTGGACCAAATTAGTTAACCAAAGTGTCAAAGTAATCACCTCAACGAGATTTTGAAGATGTCACAACACATCATGATTACATCTTGTTGAACTTCCAGGAAAAATAGTACTTTATGTGCTCAAACACACATATTTTGTGACTTTTCAAACTTTGAAGCTCGATAACTTTGGCAAATGTGGTCCAAATTTGTTAACCAAAGTGTCAAATTAATCAGCTCGACGAGATCTTTAAAATGACACAACAATTCATGATTGCATCTTTTTGAATTTCCAAGAAAAATAGTACTTTATGTGCTCAAACACACATATTTTGTGACTTTTCAAACTTTGAAGCTCGATAACTTTGGCAAATGTGGACCAAATTTGTTAACCAAAGTGTCAAAGTAATCACCTCAACGAGATTTTGAAGATGTCACAACACATCATGATTGCATCTTGTTGAATTTCCAAGAAAAATAGTACTTTATGTGCTCAAACACACAACTTTTGTGACTTTTCCAATTTTGAAGCTCGATAACTTTGGCAAATGTGGACCAAATTAGTTAACCAAAGTGTCAAAGTAATCACCTCAACGAGATTTTGAAGATGTCACAACACATCATGATTACATCTTGTTGAACTTCCAGGAAAAATAGTACTTTATGTGCTCAAACACACAAATTTTGTGACTTTTCAAACTTTGAAGCTCGATAACTTTGGCAAATGTGGACCAAATTTGTTAACCAAAGTGTCAAATTAATCAGCTCGACGAGATCTTTAAAATGACACAACAATTCATGATTGCGTCTTGTTGAATTTCCAAGAAAAATAGTACTTTATGTGCTCAAACACACAACTTTTGTGACTTTTCAAACTTTGAAGCTCGATAACTTTGGCAAATGTGGACCAAATTTGTTAACCAAAGTGTCAAATTAATCAGCTCGACGAGATTTTGAAGATGTCACAACACATCATGATTGCATCTTGTTGAATTTCCAAGAAAAATAGTACTTTATGTTCTCAAACACACAACTTTTGTGACTTTTCCAATTTTGAAGCTCGATAACTTTGGCAAATGAAGACCAAATTTGTTAAACAAAGTGTCAAATTAATCAGCTCGACGAGATTTTGAAGATGTCACAACACATCATGATTGCATCTTGTTGAATTTCCAAGAAAAATAGTACTTTATGTGCTCAAACACACAACTTTTGTGACTTTTCCAATTTTGAAGCTCGATAGCTTCGGCAAATGAAGACCAAATTTGTTAACCAAAGTGTCAAATTAATCAGATCGACGAGATCTTTAAAATGACACAACAATTCATGATTGCATCTTGTTGAATTTCCAAGAAAAATAGTACTTTATGTGCTCAAACACACAACTTTTGTGACTTTTCAAACTTTGAAGCTCGATAACTTTGGCAAATGTGGACCAAATTTGTTAACCAAAGTGTCAAAGTAATCACCTCAACGAGATTTTGAAGATGTCACAACACATCATGATTACATCTTGTTGAACTTCCAGGAAAAATAGTACTTTATGTGCTCAAACACACATATTTTGTGACTTTTCAAACTTTGAAGCTCGATAACTTTGGCAAATGTGGACCAAATTTGTTAACCAAAGTGTCAAAGTAATCTCCTCAACGAGATTTTGAAGATGTCACAACACATCATGATTGCATCTTGTTGAATTTCCAAGAAAAATAGTACTTTATGTGCTCAAACACACATATTTTGTGACTTTTCAAACTTTGAAGCTCGATAACTTTGGCAAATGTGGACCAAATTTGTTAACCAAAGTGTCAAATTAATCAGATCGACGAGATCTTTAAAATGACACAACAATTCATGATTGCATCTTGTTGAATTTCCAAGAAAAATAGTACTTTATGTGCTCAAACACACAACTTTTGTGACTTTTCAAACTTTGAAGCTCGATAACTTTGGCAAATGAAGACCAAATTTGTTAAACAAAGTGTCAAATTAATCAGCTCGACGAGATTTTGAAGATGTCACAACACATCATGATTGCATCTTGTTGAATTTCCAAGAAAAATAGTACTTTATGTGCTCAAACACACAACTTTTGTGACTTTTCCAATTTTGAAGCTCGATAACTTTGGCAAATGTGGACCAAATTTGTTAACCAAAGTGTCAAAGTAATCACCTCAACGAGATTTTGAAGATGTCACAACACATCATGATTACATCTTGTTGAACTTCCAGGAAAAATAGTACTTTATGTGCTCAAACACACATATTTTGTGACTTTTCAAACTTTGAAGCTCGATAACTTTGGCAAATGTGGACCAAATTTGTTAACCAAAGTGTCAAATTAATCAGCTCGACGAGATTTTGAAGATGTCACAACACATCATGATTGCATCTTGTTGAATTTCCAAGAAAAATAGTACTTTATGTTCTCAAACACACAACTTTTGTGACTTTTCCAATTTTGAAGCTCGATAACTTTGGCAAATGAAGACCAAATTTGTTAAACAAAGTGTCAAATTAATCAGCTCGACGAGATTTTGAAGATGTCACAACACATCATGATTGCATCTTGTTGAATTTCCAAGAAAAATAGTACTTTATGTGCTCAAACACACAACTTTTGTGACTTTTCCAATTTTGAAGCTCGATAGCTTCGGCAAATGAAGACCAAACTTGTTAACCAAAGTGTCAAATTAATCAGATCGACGAGATCTTTAAAATGACACAACAATTCATGATTGCATCTTGTTGAATTTCCAAGAAAAATAGTACTTTATGTGCTCAAACACACAACTTTTGTGACTTTTCAAACTTTGAAGCTCGATAACTTTGGCAAATGTGGACCAAATTTGTTAACCAAAGTGTCAAAGTAATCACCTCAACGAGATTTTGAAGATGTCACAACACATCATGATTACATCTTGTTGAACTTCCAGGAAAAATAGTACTTTATGTGCTCAAACACACATATTTTGTGACTTTTCAAACTTTGAAGCTCGATAACTTTGGCAAATGTGGACCAAATTTGTTAACCAAAGTGTCAAAGTAATCTCCTCAACGAGATTTTGAAGATGTCACAACACATCATGATTACATCTTGTTGAATTTCCAAGAAAAATAGTACTTTATGTGCTCAAACACACAACTTTTGTGACTTCCAATTTTGAAGCTCGATAACTTTGGCAAATGAAGACCAAATTTGTTAAACAAAGTGTCAAATTAATCAGCTCGACGAGATTTTGAAGATGTCACAACACATCATGATTGCATCTTGTTGAATTTCCAAGAAAAATAGTACTTTATGTGCTCAAACACACAACTTTTGTGACTTTTCAAACTTTGAAGCTCGATAACTTTGGCAAATGTGGACCAAATTTGTTAACCAAAGTGTCAAATTAATCAGCTCGACGAGATCTTTAAAATGACACAACAATTCATGATTGCATCTTGTTGAATTTCCAGGAAAAATAGTACTTTATGTGCTCAAACACACATATTTTGTGACTTTTCAAACTTTGAAGCTCGATAACTTTGGCAAATGTGGACCAAATTAGTTAACCAAAGTGTCAAAGTAATCACCTCAACGAGATTTTGAAGATGTCACAACACATCATGATTGCATCTTGTTGAATTTCCAAGAAAAATAGTACTTTATGTGCTCAAACACACAACTTTTGTGACTTTTCCAATTTTGAAGCTCGATAACTTTGGCAAATGTGGACCAAATTAGTTAACCAAAGTGTCAAAGTAATCACCTCAACGAGATTTTGAAGATGTCACAACACATCATGATTGCATCTTGTTGAATTTCCAAGAAAAATAGTACTTTATGTGCTCAAACACACATATTTTGTGACTTTTCAAACTTTGAAGCTCGATAACTTTGGCAAATGTGGACCAAATTTGTTAACCAAAGTGTCAAAGTAATCACCTCAACGAGATTTTGAAGATGTGACAACACATCATGATTGCATCTTGTTGAATTTCCAAGAAAAATAGTACTTTATGTGCTCAAACACACAACTTTTGTGACTTTTCATACTTTGAAGCTCGATAACTTTGGCAAATGTGGACCAAATTAGTTAACCAAAGTGTCAAAGTAATCACCTCAACGAGATTTTGAAGATGTCACAACACATCATGATTACATCTTGTTGAACTTCCAGGAAAAATAGTACTTTATGTGCTCAAACACACAAATTTTGTGACTTTTCAAACTTTGAAGCTCGATAACTTTGGCAAATGTGGACCAAATTTGTTAACCAAAGTGTCAAATTAATCAGCTCGACGAGATCTTTAAAATGACACAACAATTCATGATTGCATCTTTTTGAATTTCCAAGAAAAATAGTACTTTATGTGCTCAAACACACATATTTTGTGACTTTTCAAACTTTGAAGCTCGATAACTTTGGCAAATGTGGACCAAATTTGTTAACCAAAGTGTCAAAGTAATCACCTCAACGAGATTTTGAAGATGTCACAACACATCATGATTGCATCTTGTTGAATTTCCAAGAAAAATAGTACTTTATGTGCTCAAACACACAACTTTTGTGACTTTTCCAATTTTGAAGCTCGATAACTTTGGCAAATGTGGACCAAATTAGTTAACCAAAGTGTCAAAGTAATCACCTCAACGAGATTTTGAAGATGTCACAACACATCATGATTACATCTTGTTGAACTTCCAGGAAAAATAGTACTTTATGTGCTCAAACACACAAATTTTGTGACTTTTCAAACTTTGAAGCTCGATAACTTTGGCAAATGTGGACCAAATTTGTTAACCAAAGTGTCAAATTAATCAGCTCGACGAGATCTTTAAAATGACACAACAATTCATGATTGCGTCTTGTTGAATTTCCAAGAAAAATAGTACTTTATGTGCTCAAACACACAACTTTTGTGACTTTTCAAACTTTGAAGCTCGATAACTTTGGCAAATGTGGACCAAATTTGTTAACCAAAGTGTCAAATTAATCAGCTCGACGAGATTTTGAAGATGTCACAACACATCATGATTGCATCTTGTTGAATTTCCAAGAAAAATAGTACTTTATGTTCTCAAACACACAACTTTTGTGACTTTTCCAATTTTGAAGCTCGATAACTTTGGCAAATGAAGACCAAATTTGTTAAACAAAGTGTCAAATTAATCAGCTCGACGAGATTTTGAAGATGTCACAACACATCATGATTGCATCTTGTTGAATTTCCAAGAAAAATAGTACTTTATGTGCTCAAACACACAACTTTTGTGACTTTTCCAATTTTGAAGCTCGATAGCTTCGGCAAATGAAGACCAAATTTGTTAACCAAAGTGTCAAATTAATCAGATCGACGAGATCTTTAAAATGACACAACAATTCATGATTGCATCTTGTTGAATTTCCAAGAAAAATAGTACTTTATGTGCTCAAACACACAACTTTTGTGACTTTTCAAACTTTGAAGCTCGATAACTTTGGCAAATGTGGACCAAATTTGTTAACCAAAGTGTCAAAGTAATCACCTCAACGAGATTTTGAAGATGTCACAACACATCATGATTACATCTTGTTGAACTTCCAGGAAAAATAGTACTTTATGTGCTCAAACACACATATTTTGTGACTTTTCAAACTTTGAAGCTCGATAACTTTGGCAAATGTGGACCAAATTTGTTAACCAAAGTGTCAAAGTAATCTCCTCAACGAGATTTTGAAGATGTCACAACACATCATGATTGCATCTTGTTGAATTTCCAAGAAAAATAGTACTTTATGTGCTCAAACACACATATTTTGTGACTTTTCAAACTTTGAAGCTCGATAACTTTGGCAAATGTGGACCAAATTTGTTAACCAAAGTGTCAAATTAATCAGATCGACGAGATCTTTAAAATGACACAACAATTCATGATTGCATCTTGTTGAATTTCCAAGAAAAATAGTACTTTATGTGCTCAAACACACAACTTTTGTGACTTTTCAAACTTTGAAGCTCGATAACTTTGGCAAATGAAGACCAAATTTGTTAAACAAAGTGTCAAATTAATCAGCTCGACGAGATTTTGAAGATGTCACAACACATCATGATTGCATCTTGTTGAATTTCCAAGAAAAATAGTACTTTATGTGCTCAAACACACAACTTTTGTGACTTTTCCAATTTTGAAGCTCGATAACTTTGGCAAATGTGGACCAAATTTGTTAACCAAAGTGTCAAAGTAATCACCTCAACGAGATTTTGAAGATGTCACAACACATCATGATTACATCTTGTTGAACTTCCAGGAAAAATAGTACTTTATGTGCTCAAACACACATATTTTGTGACTTTTCAAACTTTGAAGCTCGATAACTTTGGCAAATGTGGACCAAATTTGTTAACCAAAGTGTCAAATTAATCAGCTCGACGAGATTTTGAAGATGTCACAACACATCATGATTGCATCTTGTTGAATTTCCAAGAAAAATAGTACTTTATGTTCTCAAACACACAACTTTTGTGACTTTTCCAATTTTGAAGCTCGATAACTTTGGCAAATGAAGACCAAATTTGTTAAACAAAGTGTCAAATTAATCAGCTCGACGAGATTTTGAAGATGTCACAACACATCATGATTGCATCTTGTTGAATTTCCAAGAAAAATAGTACTTTATGTGCTCAAACACACAACTTTTGTGACTTTTCCAATTTTGAAGCTCGATAGCTTCGGCAAATGAAGACCAAACTTGTTAACCAAAGTGTCAAATTAATCAGATCGACGAGATCTTTAAAATGACACAACAATTCATGATTGCATCTTGTTGAATTTCCAAGAAAAATAGTACTTTATGTGCTCAAACACACAACTTTTGTGACTTTTCAAACTTTGAAGCTCGATAACTTTGGCAAATGTGGACCAAATTTGTTAACCAAAGTGTCAAAGTAATCACCTCAACGAGATTTTGAAGATGTCACAACACATCATGATTACATCTTGTTGAACTTCCAGGAAAAATAGTACTTTATGTGCTCAAACACACATATTTTGTGACTTTTCAAACTTTGAAGCTCGATAACTTTGGCAAATGTGGACCAAATTTGTTAACCAAAGTGTCAAAGTAATCTCCTCAACGAGATTTTGAAGATGTCACAACACATCATGATTACATCTTGTTGAATTTCCAAGAAAAATAGTACTTTATGTGCTCAAACACACAACTTTTGTGACTTCCAATTTTGAAGCTCGATAACTTTGGCAAATGAAGACCAAATTTGTTAAACAAAGTGTCAAATTAATCAGCTCGACGAGATTTTGAAGATGTCACAACACATCATGATTGCATCTTGTTGAATTTCCAAGAAAAATAGTACTTTATGTGCTCAAACACACAACTTTTGTGACTTTTCAAACTTTGAAGCTCGATAACTTTGGCAAATGTGGACCAAATTTGTTAACCAAAGTGTCAAATTAATCAGCTCGACGAGATCTTTAAAATGACACAACAATTCATGATTGCATCTTGTTGAATTTCCAGGAAAAATAGTACTTTATGTGCTCAAACACACATATTTTGTGACTTTTCAAACTTTGAAGCTCGATAACTTTGGCAAATGTGGACCAAATTAGTTAACCAAAGTGTCAAAGTAATCATCTCAACGAGATTTTGAAGATGTCACAACACATCATGATTACATCTTGTTGAACTTCCAGGAAAAATAGTACTTTATGTGCTCAAACACACATATTTTGTGACTTTTCAAACTTTGAAGCTCGATAACTTTGGCAAATGTGGTCCAAATTTGTTAACCAAAGTGTCAAATTAATCAGCTCGACGAGATCTTTAAAATGACACAACAATTCATGATTGCATCTTTTTGAATTTCCAAGAAAAATAGTACTTTATGTGCTCAAACACACATATTTTGTGACTTTTCAAACTTTGAAGCTCGATAACTTTGGCAAATGTGGACCAAATTTGTTAACCAAAGTGTCAAAGTAATCACCTCAACGAGATTTTGAAGATGTCACAACACATCATGATTGCATCTTGTTGAATTTCCAAGAAAAATAGTACTTTATGTGCTCAAACACACAACTTTTGTGACTTTTCCAATTTTGAAGCTCGATAACTTTGGCAAATGTGGACCAAATTAGTTAACCAAAGTGTCAAAGTAATCACCTCAACGAGATTTTGAAGATGTCACAACACATCATGATTGCATCTTGTTGAATTTCCAAGAAAAATAGTACTTTATGTGCTCAAACACACATATTTTGTGACTTTTCAAACTTTGAAGCTCGATAACTTTGGCAAATGTGGACCAAATTTGTTAACCAAAGTGTCAAAGTAATCACCTCAACGAGATTTTGAAGATGTCACAACACATCATGATTGCATCTTGTTGAATTTCCAAGAAAAATAGTACTTTATGTGCTCAAACACACAACTTTTGTGACTTTTCATACTTTGAAGCTCGATAACTTTGGCAAATGTGGACCAAATTTGTTAACCAAAGTGTCAAAGTAATCACCTCAACGAGATTTTGAAGATGTCACAACACATCATGATTACATCTTGTTGAACTTCCAGGAAAAATAGTACTTTATGTGCTCAAACACACATATTTTGTGACTTTTCAAACTTTGAAGCTCGATAACTTTGGCAAATGTGGACCAAATTTGTTAACCAAAGTGTCAAATTAATCAGATCGACGAGATCTTTAAAATGACACAACAATTCATGATTGCATCTTGTTGAATTTCCAAGAAAAATAGTACTTTATGTGCTCAAACACACAACTTTTGTGACTTTTCAAACTTTGAAGCTCGATAACTTTGGCAAATGTGGACCAAATTTGTTAACCAAAGTGTCAAAGTAATCACCTCAACGAGATTTTGAAGATGTCACAACACATCATGATTACATCTTGTTGAACTTCCAGGAAAAATAGTACTTTATGTGCTCAAACACACATATTTTGTGACTTTTCAAACTTTGAAGCTCGATAACTTTGGCAAATGTGGACCAAATTTGTTAACCAAAGTGTCAAAGTAATCTCCTCAACGAGATTTTGAAGATGTCACAACACATCATGATTACATCTTGTTGAATTTCCAAGAAAAATAGTACTTTATGTGCTCAAACACACAACTTTTGTGACTTCCAATTTTGAAGCTCGATAACTTTGGCAAATGAAGACCAAATTTGTTAAACAAAGTGTCAAATTAATCAGCTCGACGAGATCTTTAAAATGACACAACAATTCATGATTGCATCTTGTTGAATTTCCAGGAAAAATAGTACTTTATGTGCTCAAACACACATATTTTGTGACTTTTCAAACTTTGAAGCTCGATAACTTTGGCAAATGTGGACCAAATTAGTTAACCAAAGTGTCAAAGTAATCACCTCAACGAGATTTTGAAGATGTCACAACACATCATGATTACATCTTGTTGAACTTCCAGGAAAAATAGTACTTTATGTGCTCAAACACACATATTTTGTGACTTTTCAAACTTTGAAGCTCGATAACTTTGGCAAATGTGGTCCAAATTTGTTAACCAAAGTGTCAAATTAATCAGCTCGACGAGATCTTTAAAATGACACAACAATTCATGATTGCATCTTTTTGAATTTCCAAGAAAAATAGTACTTTATGTGCTCAAACACACATATTTTGTGACTTTTCAAACTTTGAAGCTCGATAACTTTGGCAAATGTGGACCAAATTTGTTAACCAAAGTGTCAAAGTAATCACCTCAACGAGATTTTGAAGATGTCACAACACATCATGATTGCATCTTGTTGAATTTCCAAGAAAAATAGTACTTTATGTGCTCAAACACACAACTTTTGTGACTTTTCCAATTTTGAAGCTCGATAACTTTGGCAAATGTGGACCAAATTAGTTAACCAAAGTGTCAAAGTAATCACCTCAACGAGATTTTGAAGATGTCACAACACATCATGATTACATCTTGTTGAACTTCCAGGAAAAATAGTACTTTATGTGCTCAAACACACATATTTTGTGACTTTTCAAACTTTGAAGCTCGATAACTTTGGCAAATGTGGACCAAATTTGTTAACCAAAGTGTCAAATTAATCAGCTCGACGAGATCTTTAAAATGACACAACAATTCATGATTGCGTCTTGTTGAATTTCCAAGAAAAATAGTAATTTATGTGTTCAAACACACATATTTTGTGACTTTTCAAATTTTGAAGCTCGATAACTTTGGCAAATGTGGACCAAATTTGTTAACCAAAGTGTCAAAGTAATCACCTCAACGAGATTTTGAAGATGTCACAACACATCATGATTGCATCTTGTTGAATTTCCAAGAAAAATAGTACTTTATGTGCTCAAACACACAACTTTTGTGACTTTTCAAACTTTGAAGCTCGATAACTTTGGCAAATGTGGACCAAATTTGTTAACCAAAGTGTCAAAGTAATCACCTCAACGAGATTTTGAAGATGTCACAACACATCATGATTACATCTTGTTGAACTTCCAGGAAAAATAGTACTTTATGTGCTCAAACACACATATTTTGTGACTTTTCAAACTTTGAAGCTCGATAACTTTGGCAAATGTGGACCAAATTTGTTAACCAAAGTGTCAAATTAATCAGATCGACGAGATCTTTAAAATGACACAACAATTCATGATTGCATCTTGTTGAATTTCCAAGAAAAATAGTACTTTATGTGCTCAAACACACAACTTTTGTGACTTTTCAAACTTTGAAGCTCGATAACTTTGGCAAATGTGGACCAAATTTGTTAACCAAAGTGTCAAAGTAATCACCTCAACGAGATTTTGAAGATGTCACAACACATCATGATTACATCTTGTTGAACTTCCAGGAAAAATAGTACTTTATGTGCTCAAACACACATATTTTGTGACTTTTCAAACTTTGAAGCTCGATAACTTTGGCAAATGTGGACCAAATTTGTTAACCAAAGTGTCAAAGTAATCTCCTCAACGAGATTTTGAAGATGTCACAACACATCATGATTACATCTTGTTGAATTTCCAAGAAAAATAGTACTTTATGTGCTCAAACACACAACTTTTGTGACTTCCAATTTTGAAGCTCGATAACTTTGGCAAATGAAGACCAAATTTGTTAACCAAAGTGTCAAAGTAATCACCTCAACGAGATTTTGAAGATGTCACAACACATCATGATTACATCTTGTTGAACTTCCAGGAAAAATAGTACTTTATGTGCTCAAACACACATATTTTGTGACTTTTCAAACTTTGAAGCTCGATAACTTTGGCAAATGTGGACCAAATTTGTTAACCAAAGTGTCAAATTAATCAGCTCGACGAGATCTTTAAAATGACACAACAATTCATGATTGCTTCTTTTTGAATTTCCAAGAAAAATAGTACTTTATGTGCTCAAACACACATATTTTGTGACTTTTCAAACTTTGAAGCTCGATAACTTTGGCAAATGTGGACCAAATTTGTTAACCAAAGTGTCAAAGTAATCACCTCAACGAGATTTTGAAGATGTCACAACACATCATGATTGCATCTTGTTGAATTTCCAAGAAAAATAGTACTTTATGTGCTCAAACACACAACTTTTGTGACTTTTCCAATTTTGAAGCTCGATAACTTCGGCAAATGTGGACCAAATTAGTTAACCAAAGTGTCAAAGTAATCACCTCAACGAGATTTTGAAGATGTCACAACACATCATGATTACATCTTGTTGAACTTCCAGGAAAAATAGTACTTTATGTGCTCAAACACACATATTTTGTGCCTTTTCAAACTTTGAAGCTCGATAACTTTGGCAAATGTGGACCAAATTTGTTAACCAAAGTGTCAAATTAATCAGCTCGACGAGATCTTTAAAATGACACAACAATTCATGATTGCATCTTGTTGAATTTCCAAGAAAAATAGTACTTTATGTGCTCAAACACACATATTTTGTGACTTTTCAAATTTTGAAGCTCGATAACTTTGGCAAATGTGGACCAAATTTGTTAACCAAAGTGTCAAAGTAATCACCTCAACGAGATTTTGAAGATGTCACAACACATCATGATTGCATCTTGTTGAATTTCCAAGAAAAATAGTACTTTATGTGCTCAAACACACAACTTTTGAGACTTTTCAAACTTTGAAGCTCGATAACTTTGGCAAATGTGGACCAAATTTGTTAACCAAAGTGTCAAAGTAATCACCTCAACGAGATTTTGAAGATGTCACAACACATCATGATTACATCTTGTTGAACTTCCAGGAAAAATAGTACTTTATGTGCTCAAACACACATATTTTGTGACTTTTCAAACTTTGAAGCTCGATAACTTTGGCAAATGTGGACCAAATTTGTTAACCAAAGTGTCAAAGTAATCACCTCCACGAGATTTTGAAGATGTCACAACACATCATGATTGCATCTTGTTGAATTTCCAAGAAAAATAGTACTTTATGTGCTCAAACACACAACTTTTGTGACTTTTCCAATTTTGAAGCTCGATAACTTTGGCAAATGTGGACCAAATTTGTTAACCAAAGTGTCAAAGTAATCACCTCAACGAGATTTTGAAGATGTCACAACACATCATGATTACATCTTGTTGAACTTCCAGGAAAAATAGTACTTTATGTGCTCAAACACACATATTTTGTGACTTTTCAAACTTTGAAGCTCGATAACTTTGGCAAATGTGGACCAAATTTGTTAACCAAAGTGTCAAAGTAATCATCTCAACGAGATTTTGAAGATGTCACAACACATCATGATTGCATCTTGTTGAATTTCCAAGAAAAATAGTACTTTATGTGCTCAAACACACATATTTTGTGACTTTTCAAACTTTGACGCTCGATAACTTTGGCAAATGTGGACCAAATTTGTTAACCAAAGTGTCAAAGTAATCACCTCAACGAGATTTTGAAGATGTCACAACACATCATGATTGCATCTTGTTGAATTTCCACGAAAAATAGTACTTTATGTGCTCAAACACACAACTTTTGTGACTTTTCCAATTTTGAAGCTCGATAACTTTGGCAAATGTGGACCAAATTAGTTAACCAAAGTGTCAAAGTAATCTCCTCAACGAGATTTTGAAGATGTCACAACACATCATGATTGCATCTTGTTGAATTTCCAAGAAAAATAGTACTTTATGTGCTCAAACACACATATTTTGTGACTTTTCAAACTTTGAAGCTCGATAACTTTGGCAAATGTGGACCAAATTTGTTAACCAAAGTGTCAAATTAATCAGATCGACGAGATCTTTAAAATGACACAACAATTCATGATTGCATCTTGTTGAATTTCCAAGAAAAATAGTACTTTATGTGCTCAAACACACAACTTTTGTGACTTTTCAAACTTTGAAGCTCGATAACTTTGGCAAATGAAGACCAAATTTGTTAAACAAAGTGTCAAATTAATCAGCTCGACGAGATTTTGAAGATGTCACAACACATCATGATTGCATCTTGTTGAATTTCCAAGAAAAATAGTACTTTATGTGCTCAAACACACAACTTTTGTGACTTTTCCAATTTTGAAGCTCGATAACTTTGGCAAATGTGGACCAAATTTGTTAACCAAAGTGTCAAAGTAATCACCTCAACGAGATTTTGAAGATGTCACAACACATCATGATTACATCTTGTTGAACTTCCAGGAAAAATAGTACTTTATGTGCTCAAACACACATATTTTGTGACTTTTCAAACTTTGAAGCTCGATAACTTTGGCAAATGTGGACCAAATTTGTTAACCAAAGTGTCAAATTAATCAGATCGACGAGATCTTTAAAATGACACAACAATTCATGATTGCATCTTGTTGAATTTCCAAGAAAAATAGTACTTTATGTGCTCAAACACACAACTTTTGTGACTTTTCAAACTTTGAAGCTCGATAACTTTGGCAAATGTGGACCAAATTTGTTAAACAAAGTGTCAAATTAATCAGCTCGACGAGATTTTGAAGATGTCACAACACATCATGATTGCATCTTGTTGAATTTCCAAGAAAAATAGTACTTTATGTGCTCAAACACACATATTTTGTGACTTTTCAAACTTTGAAGCTCGATAACTTTGGCAAATGTGGACCAAATTTGTTAACCAAAGTGTCAAATTAATCAGATCGACGAGATCTTTAAAATGACACAACAATTCATGATTGCTTCTTTTTGAATTTCCAAGAAAAATAGTACTTTATGTGCTCAAACACACATATTTTGTGACTTTTCAAACTTTGAAGCTCGATAACTTTGGCAAATGTGGACCAAATTTGTTAACCAAAGTGTCAAAGTAATCACCTCAACGAGATTTTGAAGATGTCACAACACATCATGATTGCATCTTGTTGAATTTCCAAGAAAAATAGTACTTTATGTGCTCAAACACACAACTTTTGTGACTTTTCCAATTTTGAAGCTCGATAACTTCGGCAAATGTGGACCAAATTAGTTAACCAAAGTGTCAAAGTAATCACCTCAACGAGATTTTGAAGATGTCACAACACATCATGATTACATCTTGTTGAACTTCCAGGAAAAATAGTACTTTATGTGCTCAAACACACATATTTTGTGCCTTTTCAAACTTTGAAGCTCGATAACTTTGGCAAATGTGGACCAAATTTGTTAACCAAAGTGTCAAATTAATCAGCTCGACGAGATCTTTAAAATGACACAACAATTCATGATTGCATCTTGTTGAATTTCCAAGAAAAATAGTACTTTATGTGCTCAAACACACATATTTTGTGACTTTTCAAATTTTGAAGCTCGATAACTTTGGCAAATGTGGACCAAATTTGTTAACCAAAGTGTCAAAGTAATCACCTCAACGAGATTTTGAAGATGTCACAACACATCATGATTGCATCTTGTTGAATTTCCAAGAAAAATAGTACTTTATGTGCTCAAACACACAACTTTTGAGACTTTTCAAACTTTGAAGCTCGATAACTTTGGCAAATGTGGACCAAATTTGTTAACCAAAGTGTCAAAGTAATCACCTCAACGAGATTTTGAAGATGTCACAACACATCATGATTACATCTTGTTGAACTTCCAGGAAAAATAGTACTTTATGTGCTCAAACACACATATTTTGTGACTTTTCAAACTTTGAAGCTCGATAACTTTGGCAAATGTGGACCAAATTTGTTAACCAAAGTGTCAAAGTAATCACCTCCACGAGATTTTGAAGATGTCACAACACATCATGATTGCATCTTGTTGAACTTCCAGGAAAAATAGTACTTTATGTGCTCAAACACACATATTTTGTGACTTTTCCAATTTTGAAGCTCGATAACTTTGGCAAATGTGGACCAAATTTGTTAACCAAAGTGTCAAAGTAATCACCTCAACGAGATTTTGAAGATGTCACAACACATCATGATTACATCTTGTTGAACTTCCAGGAAAAATAGTACTTTATGTGCTCAAACACACATATTTTGTGACTTTTCAAACTTTGAAGCTCGATAACTTTGGCAAATGTGGACCAAATTTGTTAACCAAAGTGTCAAAGTAATCATCTCAACGAGATTTTGAAGATGTCACAACACATCATGATTGCATCTTGTTGAATTTCCAAGAAAAATAGTACTTTATGTGCTCAAACACACATATTTTGTGACTTTTCAAACTTTGACGCTCGATAACTTTGGCAAATGTGGACCAAATTTGTTAACCAAAGTGTCAAAGTAATCACCTCAACGAGATTTTGAAGATGTCACAACACATCATGATTGCATCTTGTTGAATTTCCACGAAAAATAGTACTTTATGTGCTCAAACACACAACTTTTGTGACTTTTCCAATTTTGAAGCTCGATAACTTTGGCAAATGTGGACCAAATTAGTTAACCAAAGTGTCAAAGTAATCTCCTCAACGAGATTTTGAAGATGTCACAACACATCATGATTGCATCTTGTTGAATTTCCAAGAAAAATAGTACTTTATGTGCTCAAACACACATATTTTGTGACTTTTCAAACTTTGAAGCTCGATAACTTTGGCAAATGTGGACCAAATTTGTTAACCAAAGTGTCAAATTAATCAGATCGACGAGATCTTTAAAATGACACAACAATTCATGATTGCATCTTGTTGAATTTCCAAGAAAAATAGTACTTTATGTGCTCAAACACACAACTTTTGTGACTTTTCAAACTTTGAAGCTCGATAACTTTGGCAAATGAAGACCAAATTTGTTAAACAAAGTGTCAAATTAATCAGCTCGACGAGATTTTGAAGATGTCACAACACATCATGATTGCATCTTGTTGAATTTCCAAGAAAAATAGTACTTTATGTGCTCAAACACACAACTTTTGTGACTTTTCCAATTTTGAAGCTCGATAACTTTGGCAAATGTGGACCAAATTTGTTAACCAAAGTGTCAAAGTAATCACCTCAACGAGATTTTGAAGATGTCACAACACATCATGATTACATCTTGTTGAACTTCCAGGAAAAATAGTACTTTATGTGCTCAAACACACATATTTTGTGACTTTTCAAACTTTGAAGCTCGATAACTTTGGCAAATGTGGACCAAATTTGTTAACCAAAGTGTCAAATTAATCAGATCGACGAGATCTTTAAAATGACACAACAATTCATGATTGCATCTTGTTGAATTTCCAAGAAAAATAGTACTTTATGTGCTCAAACACACAACTTTTGTGACTTTTCAAACTTTGAAGCTCGATAACTTTGGCAAATGTGGACCAAATTTGTTAAACAAAGTGTCAAATTAATCAGCTCGACGAGATTTTGAAGATGTCACAACACATCATGATTGCATCTTGTTGAATTTCCAGGAAAAATAGTACTTTATGTGCTCAAACACACATATTTTGTGACTTTTCAAACTTTGAAGCTCGATAACTTTGGCAAATGTGGACCAAATTTGTTAACCAAAGTGTCAAAGTAATCTCCTCAACGAGATTTTGAAGATGTCACAACACATCATGATTACATCTTGTTGAATTTCCAAGAAAAATAGTACTTTATGTGCTCAAACACACAACTTTTGTGACTTCCAATTTTGAAGCTCGATAACTTTGGCAAATGAAGACCAAATTTGTTAAACAAAGTGTCAAATTAATCAGCTCGACGAGATTTTGAAGATGTCACAACACATCATGATTGCATCTTGTTGAATTTCCAAGAAAAATAGTACTTTATGTGCTCAAACACACAACTTTTGTGACTTTTCAAACTTTGAAGCTCGATAACTTTGGCAAATGTGGACCAAATTTGTTAACCAAAGTGTCAAATTAATCAGCTCGACGAGATCTTTAAAATGACACAACAATTCATGATTGCATCTTGTTGAATTTCCAGGAAAAATAGTACTTTATGTGCTCAAACACACATATTTTGTGACTTTTCAAACTTTGAAGCTCGATAACTTTGGCAAATGTGGACCAAATTAGTTAACCAAAGTGTCAAAGTAATCACCTCAACGAGATTTTGAAGATGTCACAACACATCATGATTACATCTTGTTGAACTTCCAGGAAAAATAGTACTTTATGTGCTCAAACACACATATTTTGTGACTTTTCAAACTTTGAAGCTCGATAACTTTGGCAAATGTGGTCCAAATTTGTTAACCAAAGTGTCAAATTAATCAGCTCGACGAGATCTTTAAAATGACACAACAATTCATGATTGCATCTTTTTGAATTTCCAAGAAAAATAGTACTTTATGTGCTCAAACACACATATTTTGTGACTTTTCAAACTTTGAAGCTCGATAACTTTGGCAAATGTGGACCAAATTTGTTAACCAAAGTGTCAAAGTAATCACCTCAACGAGATTTTGAAGATGTCACAACACATCATGATTGCATCTTGTTGAATTTCCAAGAAAAATAGTACTTTATGTGCTCAAACACACAACTTTTGTGACTTTTCCAATTTTGAAGCTCGATAACTTTGGCAAATGTGGACCAAATTAGTTAACCAAAGTGTCAAAGTAATCACCTCAACGAGATTTTGAAGATGTCACAACACATCATGATTGCATCTTGTTGAATTTCCAAGAAAAATAGTACTTTATGTGCTCAAACACACATATTTTGTGACTTTTCAAACTTTGAAGCTCGATAACTTTGGCAAATGTGGACCAAATTTGTTAACCAAAGTGTCAAAGTAATCACCTCAACGAGATTTTGAAGATGTCACAACACATCATGATTGCATCTTGTTGAATTTCCAAGAAAAATAGTACTTTATGTGCTCAAACACACAACTTTTGTGACTTTTCATACTTTGAAGCTCGATAACTTTGGCAAATGTGGACCAAATTTGTTAACCAAAGTGTCAAAGTAATCACCTCAACGAGATTTTGAAGATGTCACAACACATCATGATTACATCTTGTTGAACTTCCAGGAAAAATAGTACTTTATGTGCTCAAACACACATATTTTGTGACTTTTCAAACTTTGAAGCTCGATAACTTTGGCAAATGTGGACCAAATTTGTTAACCAAAGTGTCAAATTAATCAGATCGACGAGATCTTTAAAATGACACAACAATTCATGATTGCATCTTGTTGAATTTCCAAGAAAAATAGTACTTTATGTGCTCAAACACACAACTTTTGTGACTTTTCAAACTTTGAAGCTCGATAACTTTGGCAAATGTGGACCAAATTTGTTAACCAAAGTGTCAAAGTAATCACCTCAACGAGATTTTGAAGATGTCACAACACATCATGATTACATCTTGTTGAACTTCCAGGAAAAATAGTACTTTATGTGCTCAAACACACATATTTTGTGACTTTTCAAACTTTGAAGCTCGATAACTTTGGCAAATGTGGACCAAATTTGTTAACCAAAGTGTCAAAGTAATCTCCTCAACGAGATTTTGAAGATGTCACAACACATCATGATTACATCTTGTTGAATTTCCAAGAAAAATAGTACTTTATGTGCTCAAACACACAACTTTTGTGACTTCCAATTTTGAAGCTCGATAACTTTGGCAAATGAAGACCAAATTTGTTAAACAAAGTGTCAAATTAATCAGCTCGACGAGATCTTTAAAATGACACAACAATTCATGATTGCATCTTGTTGAATTTCCAGGAAAAATAGTACTTTATGTGCTCAAACACACATATTTTGTGACTTTTCAAACTTTGAAGCTCGATAACTTTGGCAAATGTGGACCAAATTAGTTAACCAAAGTGTCAAAGTAATCACCTCAACGAGATTTTGAAGATGTCACAACACATCATGATTACATCTTGTTGAACTTCCAGGAAAAATAGTACTTTATGTGCTCAAACACACATATTTTGTGACTTTTCAAACTTTGAAGCTCGATAACTTTGGCAAATGTGGTCCAAATTTGTTAACCAAAGTGTCAAATTAATCAGCTCGACGAGATCTTTAAAATGACACAACAATTCATGATTGCATCTTTTTGAATTTCCAAGAAAAATAGTACTTTATGTGCTCAAACACACATATTTTGTGACTTTTCAAACTTTGAAGCTCGATAACTTTGGCAAATGTGGACCAAATTTGTTAACCAAAGTGTCAAAGTAATCACCTCAACGAGATTTTGAAGATGTCACAACACATCATGATTGCATCTTGTTGAATTTCCAAGAAAAATAGTACTTTATGTGCTCAAACACACAACTTTTGTGACTTTTCCAATTTTGAAGCTCGATAACTTTGGCAAATGTGGACCAAATTAGTTAACCAAAGTGTCAAAGTAATCACCTCAACGAGATTTTGAAGATGTCACAACACATCATGATTACATCTTGTTGAACTTCCAGGAAAAATAGTACTTTATGTGCTCAAACACACATATTTTGTGACTTTTCAAACTTTGAAGCTCGATAACTTTGGCAAATGTGGACCAAATTTGTTAACCAAAGTGTCAAATTAATCAGCTCGACGAGATCTTTAAAATGACACAACAATTCATGATTGCGTCTTGTTGAATTTCCAAGAAAAATAGTAATTTATGTGCTCAAACACACATATTTTGTGACTTTTCAAATTTTGAAGCTCGATAACTTTGGCAAATGTGGACCAAATTTGTTAACCAAAGTGTCAAAGTAATCACCTCAACGAGATTTTGAAGATGTCACAACACATCATGATTGCATCTTGTTGAATTTCCAAGAAAAATAGTACTTTATGTGCTCAAACACACAACTTTTGTGACTTTTCAAACTTTGAAGCTCGATAACTTTGGCAAATGTGGACCAAATTTGTTAACCAAAGTGTCAAAGTAATCACCTCAACGAGATTTTGAAGATGTCACAACACATCATGATTACATCTTGTTGAACTTCCAGGAAAAATAGTACTTTATGTGCTCAAACACACATATTTTGTGACTTTTCAAACTTTGAAGCTCGATAACTTTGGCAAATGTGGACCAAATTTGTTAACCAAAGTGTCAAATTAATCAGATCGACGAGATCTTTAAAATGACACAACAATTCATGATTGCATCTTGTTGAATTTCCAAGAAAAATAGTACTTTATGTGCTCAAACACACAACTTTTGTGACTTTTCAAACTTTGAAGCTCGATAACTTTGGCAAATGTGGACCAAATTTGTTAACCAAAGTGTCAAAGTAATCACCTCAACGAGATTTTGAAGATGTCACAACACATCATGATTACATCTTGTTGAACTTCCAGGAAAAATAGTACTTTATGTGCTCAAACACACATATTTTGTGACTTTTCAAACTTTGAAGCTCGATAACTTTGGCAAATGTGGACCAAATTTGTTAACCAAAGTGTCAAAGTAATCTCCTCAACGAGATTTTGAAGATGTCACAACACATCATGATTACATCTTGTTGAATTTCCAAGAAAAATAGTACTTTATGTGCTCAAACACACAACTTTTGTGACTTCCAATTTTGAAGCTCGATAACTTTGGCAAATGAAGACCAAATTTGTTAACCAAAGTGTCAAAGTAATCACCTCAACGAGATTTTGAAGATGTCACAACACATCATGATTACATCTTGTTGAACTTCCAGGAAAAATAGTACTTTATGTGCTCAAACACACATATTTTGTGACTTTTCAAACTTTGAAGCTCGATAACTTTGGCAAATGTGGACCAAATTTGTTAACCAAAGTGTCAAATTAATCAGCTCGACGAGATCTTTAAAATGACACAACAATTCATGATTGCTTCTTTTTGAATTTCCAAGAAAAATAGTACTTTATGTGCTCAAACACACATATTTTGTGACTTTTCAAACTTTGAAGCTCGATAACTTTGGCAAATGTGGACCAAATTTGTTAACCAAAGTGTCAAAGTAATCACCTCAACGAGATTTTGAAGATGTCACAACACATCATGATTGCATCTTGTTGAATTTCCAAGAAAAATAGTACTTTATGTGCTCAAACACACAACTTTTGTGACTTTTCCAATTTTGAAGCTCGATAACTTCGGCAAATGTGGACCAAATTAGTTAACCAAAGTGTCAAAGTAATCACCTCAACGAGATTTTGAAGATGTCACAACACATCATGATTACATCTTGTTGAACTTCCAGGAAAAATAGTACTTTATGTGCTCAAACACACATATTTTGTGCCTTTTCAAACTTTGAAGCTCGATAACTTTGGCAAATGTGGACCAAATTTGTTAACCAAAGTGTCAAATTAATCAGCTCGACGAGATCTTTAAAATGACACAACAATTCATGATTGCATCTTGTTGAATTTCCAAGAAAAATAGTACTTTATGTGCTCAAACACACATATTTTGTGACTTTTCAAATTTTGAAGCTCGATAACTTTGGCAAATGTGGACCAAATTTGTTAACCAAAGTGTCAAAGTAATCACCTCAACGAGATTTTGAAGATGTCACAACACATCATGATTGCATCTTGTTGAATTTCCAAGAAAAATAGTACTTTATGTGCTCAAACACACAACTTTTGTGACTTTTCAAACTTTGAAGCTCGATAACTTTGGCAAATGTGGACCAAATTTGTTAACCAAAGTGTCAAAGTAATCACCTCAACGAGATTTTGAAGATGTCACAACACATCATGATTACATCTTGTTGAACTTCCAGGAAAAATAGTACTTTATGTGCTCAAACACACATATTTTGTGACTTTTCAAACTTTGAAGCTCGATAACTTTGGCAAATGTGGACCAAATTTGTTAACCAAAGTGTCAAAGTAATCACCTCCACGAGATTTTGAAGATGTCACAACACATCATGATTGCATCTTGTTGAATTTCCAAGAAAAATAGTACTTTATGTGCTCAAACACACAACTTTTGTGACTTTTCCAATTTTGAAGCTCGATAACTTTGGCAAATGTGGACCAAATTTGTTAACCAAAGTGTCAAAGTAATCACCTCAACGAGATTTTGAAGATGTCACAACACATCATGATTACATCTTGTTGAACTTCCAGGAAAAATAGTACTTTATGTGCTCAAACACACATATTTTGTGACTTTTCAAACTTTGAAGCTCGATAACTTTGGCAAATGTGGACCAAATTTGTTAACCAAAGTGTCAAAGTAATCATCTCAACGAGATTTTGAAGATGTCACAACACATCATGATTGCATCTTGTTGAATTTCCAAGAAAAATAGTACTTTATGTGCTCAAACACACATATTTTGTGACTTTTCAAACTTTGACGCTCGATAACTTTGGCAAATGTGGACCAAATTTGTTAACCAAAGTGTCAAAGTAATCACCTCAACGAGATTTTGAAGATGTCACAACACATCATGATTGCATCTTGTTGAATTTCCAAGAAAAATAGTACTTTATGTGCTCAAACACACAACTTTTGTGACTTTTCAAACTTTGAAGCTCGATAACTTTGGCAAATGTGGACCAAATTTGTTAACCAAAGTGTCAAAGTAATCACCTCAACGAGATTTTGAAGATGTCACAACACATCATGATTACATCTTGTTGAACTTCCAGGAAAAATAGTACTTTATGTGCTCAAACACACATATTTTGTGACTTTTCAAACTTTGAAGCTCGATAACTTTGGCAAATGTGGACCAAATTTGTTAACCAAAGTGTCAAAGTAATCACCTCAACGAGATTTTGAAGATGTCACAACACATCATGATTGCATCTTGTTGAATTTCCAAGAAAAATAGTACTTTATGTGCTCAAACACACAACTTTTGTGACTTTTCCAATTTTGAAGCTCGATAACTTTGGCAAATGTGGACCAAATTAGTTAACCAAAGTGTCAAAGTAATCACCTCAACGAGATTTTGAAGATGTCACAACACATCATGATTACATCTTGTTGAACTTCCAGGAAAAATAGTACTTTATGTGCTCAAACACACATATTTTGTGACTTTTCAAACTTTGAAGCTCGATAACTTTGGCAAATGTGGACCAAATTTGTTAACCAAAGTGTCAAATTAATCAGATCGACGAGATCTTTAAAATGACACAACAATTCATGATTGCATCTTGTTGAATTTCCAAGAAAAATAGTACTTTATGTGCTCAAACACACAACTTTTGTGACTTTTCAAACTTTGAAGCTCGATAACTTTGGCAAATGTGGACCAAATTTGTTAACCAAAGTGTCAAAGTAATCACCTCAACGAGATTTTGAAGATGTCACAACACATCATGATTACATCTTGTTGAACTTCCAGGAAAAATAGTACTTTATGTGCTCAAACACACATATTTTGTGACTTTTCAAACTTTGAAGCTCGATAACTTTGGCAAATGTGGACCAAATTTGTTAACCAAAGTGTCAAAGTAATCTCCTCAACGAGATTTTGAAGATGTCACAACACATCATGATTACATCTTGTTGAATTTCCAAGAAAAATAGTACTTTATGTGCTCAAACACACAACTTTTGTGACTTCCAATTTTGAAGCTCGATAACTTTGGCAAATGAAGACCAAATTTGTTAACCAAAGTGTCAAAGTAATCACCTCAACGAGATTTTGAAGATGTCACAACACATCATGATTACATCTTGTTGAACTTCCAGGAAAAATAGTACTTTATGTGCTCAAACACACATATTTTGTGACTTTTCAAACTTTGAAGCTCGATAACTTTGGCAAATGTGGACCAAATTTGTTAACCAAAGTGTCAAATTAATCAGCTCGACGAGATCTTTAAAATGACACAACAATTCATGATTGCTTCTTTTTGAATTTCCAAGAAAAATAGTACTTTATGTGCTCAAACACACATATTTTGTGACTTTTCAAACTTTGAAGCTCGATAACTTTGGCAAATGTGGACCAAATTTGTTAACCAAAGTGTCAAAGTAATCACCTCAACGAGATTTTGAAGATGTCACAACACATCATGATTGCATCTTGTTGAATTTCCAAGAAAAATAGTACTTTATGTGCTCAAACACACAACTTTTGTGACTTTTCCAATTTTGAAGCTCGATAACTTCGGCAAATGTGGACCAAATTAGTTAACCAAAGTGTCAAAGTAATCACCTCAACGAGATTTTGAAGATGTCACAACACATCATGATTACATCTTGTTGAACTTCCAGGAAAAATAGTACTTTATGTGCTCAAACACACATATTTTGTGCCTTTTCAAACTTTGAAGCTCGATAACTTTGGCAAATGTGGACCAAATTTGTTAACCAAAGTGTCAAATTAATCAGCTCGACGAGATCTTTAAAATGACACAACAATTCATGATTGCATCTTGTTGAATTTCCAAGAAAAATAGTACTTTATGTGCTCAAACACACATATTTTGTGACTTTTCAAATTTTGAAGCTCGATAACTTTGGCAAATGTGGACCAAATTTGTTAACCAAAGTGTCAAAGTAATCACCTCAACGAGATTTTGAAGATGTCACAACACATCATGATTGCATCTTGTTGAATTTCCAAGAAAAATAGTACTTTATGTGCTCAAACACACAACTTTTGTGACTTTTCAAACTTTGAAGCTCGATAACTTTGGCAAATGTGGACCAAATTTGTTAACCAAAGTGTCAAAGTAATCACCTCAACGAGATTTTGAAGATGTCACAACACATCATGATTACATCTTGTTGAACTTCCAGGAAAAATAGTACTTTATGTGCTCAAACACACATATTTTGTGACTTTTCAAACTTTGAAGCTCGATAACTTTGGCAAATGTGGACCAAATTTGTTAACCAAAGTGTCAAAGTAATCACCTCCACGAGATTTTGAAGATGTCACAACACATCATGATTGCATCTTGTTGAATTTCCAAGAAAAATAGTACTTTATGTGCTCAAACACACAACTTTTGTGACTTTTCCAATTTTGAAGCTCGATAACTTTGGCAAATGTGGACCAAATTTGTTAACCAAAGTGTCAAAGTAATCACCTCAACGAGATTTTGAAGATGTCACAACACATCATGATTACATCTTGTTGAACTTCCAGGAAAAATAGTACTTTATGTGCTCAAACACACATATTTTGTGACTTTTCAAACTTTGAAGCTCGATAACTTTGGCAAATGTGGACCAAATTTGTTAACCAAAGTGTCAAAGTAATCATCTCAACGAGATTTTGAAGATGTCACAACACATCATGATTGCATCTTGTTGAATTTCCAAGAAAAATAGTACTTTATGTGCTCAAACACACATATTTTGTGACTTTTCAAACTTTGACGCTCGATAACTTTGGCAAATGTGGACCAAATTTGTTAACCAAAGTGTCAAAGTAATCACCTCAACGAGATTTTGAAGATGTCACAACACATCATGATTGCATCTTGTTGAATTTCCAAGAAAAATAGTACTTTATGTGCTCAAACACACAACTTTTGTGACTTTTCAAACTTTGAAGCTCGATAACTTTGGCAAATGTGGACCAAATTTGTTAACCAAAGTGTCAAAGTAATCACCTCAACGAGATTTTGAAGATGTCACAACACATCATGATTACATCTTGTTGAACTTCCAGGAAAAATAGTACTTTATGTGCTCAAACACACATATTTTGTGACTTTTCAAACTTTGAAGCTCGATAACTTTGGCAAATGTGGACCAAATTTGTTAACCAAAGTGTCAAAGTAATCACCTCAACGAGATTTTGAAGATGTCACAACACATCATGATTGCATCTTGTTGAATTTCCAAGAAAAATAGTACTTTATGTGCTCAAACACACAACTTTTGTGACTTTTCCAATTTTGAAGCTCGATAACTTTGGCAAATGTGGACCAAATTAGTTAACCAAAGTGTCAAAGTAATCACCTCAACGAGATTTTGAAGATGTCACAACACATCATGATTACATCTTGTTGAACTTCCAGGAAAAATAGTACTTTATGTGCTCAAACACACATATTTTGTGACTTTTCAAACTTTGAAGCTCGATAACTTTGGCAAATGTGGACCAAATTTGTTAACCAAAGTGTCAAAGTAATCACCTCAACGAGATTTTGAAGATGTCACAACACATCATGATTGCATCTTGTTGAATTTCCAAGAAAAATAGTACTTTATGTGCTCAAACACACAACTTTTGTGACTTTTCCAATTTTGAAGCTCGATAACTTTGGCAAATGTGGACCAAATTAGTTAACCAAAGTGTCAAAGTAATCACCTCAACGAGATTTTGAAGATGTCACAACACATCATGATTACATCTTGTTGAACTTCCAGGAAAAATAGTACTTTATGTGCTCAAACACACATATTTTGTGACTTTTCAAACTTTGAAGCTCGATAACTTTGGCAAATGTGGACCAAATTTGTTAACCAAAGTGTCAAAGTAATCACCTCAACGAGATTTTGAAGATGTCACAACACATCATGATTGCATCTTGTTGAATTTCCAAGAAAAATAGTACTTTATGTGCTCAAACACACAACTTTTGTGACTTTTCAAACTTTGAAGCTCGATAACTTTGGCAAATGTGGACCAAATTAGTTAACCAAAGTGTCAAAGTAATCACCTCAACGAGATTTTGAAGATGTCACAACACATCATGATTACATCTTGTTGAACTTCCAGGAAAAATAGTACTTTATGTGCTCAAACACACATATTTTGTGACTTTTCAAACTTTGAAGCTCGATAACTTTGGCAAATGTGGACCAAATTTGTTAACCAAAGTGTCAAAGTAATCTCCTCAACGAGATTTTGAAGATGTCACAACACATCATGATTACATCTTGTTGAATTTCCAAGAAAAATAGTACTTTATGTGCTCAAACACACAACTTTTGTGACTTCCAATTTTGAAGCTCGATAACTTTGGCAAATGAAGACCAAATTTGTTAAACAAAGTGTCAAATTAATCAGCTCGACGAGATTTTGAAGATGTCACAACACATCATGATTGCATCTTGTTGAATTTCCAAGAAAAATAGTACTTTATGTGCTCAAACACACAACTTTTGTGACTTTTCAAACTTTGAAGCTCGATAACTTTGGCAAATGTGGACCAAATTTGTTAACCAAAGTGTCAAATTAATCAGCTCGACGAGATCTTTAAAATGACACAACAATTCATGATTGCTTCTTTTTGAATTTCCAAGAAAAATAGTACTTTATGTGCTCAAACACACATATTTTGTGACTTTTCAAACTTTGAAGCTCGATAACTTTGGCAAATGTGGACCAAATTTGTTAACCAAAGTGTCAAAGTAATCACCTCAACGAGATTTTGAAGATGTCACAACACATCATGATTGCATCTTGTTGAATTTCCAAGAAAAATAGTACTTTATGTGCTCAAACACACAACTTTTGTGACTTTTCCAATTTTGAAGCTCGATAACTTCGGCAAATGTGGACCAAATTAGTTAAACAAAGTGTCAAAGTAATCACCTCAACGAGATTTTGAAGATGTCACAACACATCATGATTACATCTTGTTGAACTTCCAGGAAAAATAGTACTTTATGTGCTCAAACACACATATTTTGTGCCTTTTCAAACTTTGAAGCTCGATAACTTTGGCAAATGTGGACCAAATTTGTTAACCAAAGTGTCAAATTAATCAGCTCGACGAGATCTTTAAAATGACACAACAATTCATGATTGCATCTTGTTGAATTTCCAAGAAAAATAGTACTTTATGTGCTCAAACACACATATTTTGTGACTTTTCAAATTTTGAAGCTCGATAACTTTGGCAAATGTGGACCAAATTTGTTAACCAAAGTGTCAAAGTAATCACCTCAACGAGATTTTGAAGATGTCACAACACATCATGATTGCATCTTGTTGAATTTCCAAGAAAAATAGTACTTTATGTGCTCAAACACACAACTTTTGTGACTTTTCAAACTTTGAAGCTCGATAACTTTGGCAAATGTGGACCAAATTTGTTAACCAAAGTGTCAAAGTAATCACCTCAACGAGATTTTGAAGATGTCACAACACATCATGATTACATCTTGTTGAACTTCCAGGAAAAATAGTACTTTATGTGCTCAAACACACATATTTTGTGACTTTTCAAACTTTGAAGCTCGATAACTTTGGCAAATGTGGACCAAATTTGTTAACCAAAGTGTCAAAGTAATCACCTCCACGAGATTTTGAAGATGTCACAACACATCATGATTGCATCTTGTTGAATTTCCAAGAAAAATAGTACTTTATGTGCTCAAACACACAACTTTTGTGACTTTTCCAATTTTGAAGCTCGATAACTTTGGCAAATGTGGACCAAATTTGTTAACCAAAGTGTCAAAGTAATCACCTCAACGAGATTTTGAAGATGTCACAACACATCATGATTACATCTTGTTGAACTTCCAGGAAAAATAGTACTTTATGTGCTCAAACACACATATTTTGTGACTTTTCAAACTTTGAAGCTCGATAACTTTGGCAAATGTGGACCAAATTTGTTAACCAAAGTGTCAAAGTAATCATCTCAACGAGATTTTGAAGATGTCACAACACATCATGATTGCATCTTGTTGAATTTCCAAGAAAAATAGTACTTTATGTGCTCAAACACACAACTTTTGTGACTTTTCCAATTTTGAAGCTCGATAACTTTGGCAAATGTGGACCAAATTAGTTAACCAAATTGTCAAAGTAATCACCTCAACGAGATTTTGAAGATGTCACAACACATCATGATTACATCTTGTTGAACTTCCAGGAAAAATAGTACTTTATGTGCTCAAACACACATATTTTGTGACTTTTCAAACTTTGAAGCTCGATAACTTTGGCAAATGTGGACCAAATTTGTTAACCAAAGTGTCAAATTAATCAGCTCGACGAGATCTTTAAAATGACACAACAATTCATGATTGCATCTTGTTGAATTTCCAAGAAAAATAGTACTTTATGTGCTCAAACACACATATTTTGTGACTTTTCAAACTTTGACGCTCGATAACTTTGGCAAATGTGGACCAAATTTGTTAACCAAAGTGTCAAAGTAATCACCTCAACGAGATTTTGAAGATGTCACAACACATCATGATTGCATCTTGTTGAATTTCCAAGAAAAATAGTACTTTATGTGCTCAAACACACAACTTTTGTGACTTTTCAAACTTTGAAGCTCGATAACTTTGGCAAATGTGGACCAAATTTGTTAACCAAAGTGTCAAAGTAATCACCTCAACGAGATTTTGAAGATGTCACAACACATCATGATTACATCTTGTTGAACTTCCAGGAAAAATAGTACTTTATGTGCTCAAACACACATATTTTGTGACTTTTCAAACTTTGAAGCTCGATAACTTTGGCAAATGTGGACCAAATTTGTTAACCAAAGTGTCAAAGTAATCACCTCAACGAGATTTTGAAGATGTCACAACACATCATGATTGCATCTTGTTGAATTTCCAAGAAAAATAGTACTTTATGTGCTCAAACACACAACTTTTGTGACTTTTCCAATTTTGAAGCTCGATAACTTTGGCAAATGTGGACCAAATTAGTTAACCAAAGTGTCAAAGTAATCACCTCAACGAGATTTTGAAGATGTCACAACACATCATGATTACATCTTGTTGAACTTCCAGGAAAAATAGTACTTTATGTGCTCAAACACACATATTTTGTGACTTTTCAAACTTTGAAGCTCGATAACTTTGGCAAATGTGGACCAAATTTGTTAACCAAAGTGTCAAATTAATCAGATCGACGAGATCTTTAAAATGACACAACAATTCATGATTGCATCTTGTTGAATTTCCAAGAAAAATAGTACTTTATGTGCTCAAACACACAACTTTTGTGACTTTTCAAACTTTGAAGCTCGATAACTTTGGCAAATGTGGACCAAATTTGTTAACCAAAGTGTCAAAGTAATCACCTCAACGAGATTTTGAAGATGTCACAACACATCATGATTACATCTTGTTGAACTTCCAGGAAAAATAGTACTTTATGTGCTCAAACACACATATTTTGTGACTTTTCAAACTTTGAAGCTCGATAACTTTGGCAAATGTGGACCAAATTTGTTAACCAAAGTGTCAAAGTAATCTCCTCAACGAGATTTTGAAGATGTCACAACACATCATGATTACATCTTGTTGAATTTCCAAGAAAAATAGTACTTTATGTGCTCAAACACACAACTTTTGTGACTTCCAATTTTGAAGCTCGATAACTTTGGCAAATGAAGACCAAATTTGTTAAACAAAGTGTCAAATTAATCAGCTCGACGAGATTTTGAAGATGTCACAACACATCATGATTGCATCTTGTTGAATTTCCAAGAAAAATAGTACTTTATGTGCTCAAACACACAACTTTTGTGACTTTTCAAACTTTGAAGCTCGATAACTTTGGCAAATGTGGACCAAATTTGTTAACCAAAGTGTCAAATTAGTCAGCTCGACGAGATCTTTAAAATGACACAACAATTCATGATTGCATCTTGTTGAATTTCCAGGAAAAATAGTACTTTATGTGCTCAAACACACATATTTTGTGACTTTTCAAACTTTGAAGCTCGATAACTTTGGCAAATGTGGACCAAATTTGTTAACCAAAGTGTCAAATTAATCAGCTCGACGAGATTTTGAAGATGTCACAACACATCATGATTGCATCTTGTTGAATTTCCAAGAAAAATAGTACTTTATGTGCTCAAACACACAACTTTTGTGACTTTTCCAATTTTGAAGCTCGATAACTTTGGCAAATGTGGACCAAATTTGTTAACCAAAGTGTCAAAGTAATCACCTCAACGAGATTTTGAAGATGTCACAACACATCATGATTACATCTTGTTGAACTTCCAGGAAAAATAGTACTTTATGTGCTCAAACACACATATTTTGTGACTTTTCAAACTTTGAAGCTCGATAACTTTGGCAAATGTGGACCAAATTTGTTAACCAAAGTGTCAAAGTAATCTCCTCAACGAGATTTTGAAGATGTCACAACACATCATGATTACATCTTGTTGAATTTCCAAGAAAAATAGTACTTTATGTGCTCAAACACACAACTTTTGTGACTTTTCCAATTTTGAAGCTCGATAACTTTGGCAAATGTGGACCAAATTAGTTAACCAAAGTGTCAAAGTAATCACCTCAACGAGATTTTGAAGATGTCACAACACATCATGATTACATCTTGTTGAATTTCCAAGAAAAATAGTAATTTATGTGCTCAAACACACAACTTTTGTGACTTTTCAAACTTTGAAGCTCGATAACTTTGGCAAATGTGGACCAAATTTGTTAACCAAAGTGTCAAAGTAATCACCTCAACGAGATTTTGAAGATGTCACAACACATCATGATTACATCTTGTTGAACTTCCAGGAAAAATAGTACTTTATGTGCTCAAACACACATATTTTGTGACTTTTCAAACTTTGAAGCTCGATAACTTTGGCAAATGTGGACCAAATTTGTTAACCAAAGTGTCAAAGTAATCTCCTCAACGAGATTTTGAAGATGTCACAACACATCATGATTACATCTTGTTGAATTTCCAAGAAAAATAGTACTTTATGTGCTCAAACACACAACTTTTGTGACTTCCAATTTTGAAGCTCGATAACTTTGGCAAATGAAGACCAAATTTGTTAAACAAAGTGTCAAATTAATCAGCTCGACGAGATTTTGAAGATGTCACAACACATCATGATTGCATCTTGTTGAATTTCCAAGAAAAATAGTACTTTATGTGCTCAAACACACAACTTTTGTGACTTTTCAAACTTTGAAGCTCGATAACTTTGGCAAATGTGGACCAAATTTGTTAACCAAAGTGTCAAATTAGTCAGCTCGACGAGATCTTTAAAATGACACAACAATTCATGATTGCATCTTGTTGAATTTCCAGGAAAAATAGTACTTTATGTGCTCAAACACACATATTTTGTGACTTTTCAAACTTTGAAGCTCGATAACTTTGGCAAATGTGGACCAAATTTGTTAACCAAAGTGTCAAATTAATCAGCTCGACGAGATTTTGAAGATGTCACAACACATCATGATTGCATCTTGTTGAATTTCCAAGAAAAATAGTACTTTATGTGCTCAAACACACAACTTTTGTGACTTTTCCAATTTTGAAGCTCGATAACTTTGGCAAATGTGGACCAAATTTGTTAACCAAAGTGTCAAAGTAATCACCTCAACGAGATTTTGAAGATGTCACAACACATCATGATTACATCTTGTTGAACTTCCAGGAAAAATAGTACTTTATGTGCTCAAACACACATATTTTGTGACTTTTCAAACTTTGAAGCTCGATAACTTTGGCAAATGTGGACCAAATTTGTTAACCAAAGTGTCAAAGTAATCTCCTCAACGAGATTTTGAAGATGTCACAACACATCATGATTACATCTTGTTGAATTTCCAAGAAAAATAGTACTTTATGTGCTCAAACACACAACTTTTGTGACTTCCAATTTTGAAGCTCGATAACTTTGGCAAATGAAGACCAAATTTGTTAAACAAAGTGTCAAATTAATCAGCTCGACGAGATCTTTAAAATGACACAACAATTCATGATTGCATCTTGTTGAATTTCCAGGAAAAATAGTACTTTATGTGCTCAAACACACATATTTTGTGACTTTTCAAACTTTGAAGCTCGATAACTTTGGCAAATGTGGACCAAATTAGTTAACCAAAGTGTCAAAGTAATCACCTCAACGAGATTTTGAAGATGTCACAACACATCATGATTACATCTTGTTGAACTTCCAGGAAAAATAGTACTTTATGTGCTCAAACACACATATTTTGTGACTTTTCAAACTTTGAAGCTCGATAACTTTGGCAAATGTGGTCCAAATTTGTTAACCAAAGTGTCAAATTAATCAGCTCGACGAGATCTTTAAAATGACACAACAATTCATGATTGCATCTTTTTGAATTTCCAAGAAAAATAGTACTTTATGTGCTCAAACACACATATTTTGTGACTTTTCAAACTTTGAAGCTCGATAACTTTGGCAAATGTGGACCAAATTTGTTAACCAAAGTGTCAAAGTAATCACCTCAACGAGATTTTGAAGATGTCACAACACATCATGATTGCATCTTGTTGAATTTCCAAGAAAAATAGTACTTTATGTGCTCAAACACACAACTTTTGTGACTTTTCCAATTTTGAAGCTCGATAACTTTGGCAAATGTGGACCAAATTAGTTAACCAAAGTGTCAAAGTAATCACCTCAACGAGATTTTGAAGATGTCACAACACATCATGATTACATCTTGTTGAACTTCCAGGAAAAATAGTACTTTATGTGCTCAAACACACATATTTTGTGACTTTTCAAACTTTGAAGCTCGATAACTTTGGCAAATGTGGACCAAATTTGTTAACCAAAGTGTCAAATTAATCAGCTCGACGAGATCTTTAAAATGACACAACAATTCATGATTGCGTCTTGTTGAATTTCCAAGAAAAATAGTAATTTATGTGCTCAAACACACATATTTTGTGACTTTTCAAATTTTGAAGCTCGATAACTTTGGCAAATGTGGACCAAATTTGTTAACCAAAGTGTCAAAGTAATCACCTCAACGAGATTTTGAAGATGTCACAACACATCATGATTGCATCTTGTTGAATTTCCAAGAAAAATAGTACTTTATGTGCTCAAACACACAACTTTTGTGACTTTTCAAACTTTGAAGCTCGATAACTTTGGCAAATGTGGACCAAATTTGTTAACCAAAGTGTCAAAGTAATCACCTCAACGAGATTTTGAAGATGTCACAACACATCATGATTACATCTTGTTGAACTTCCAGGAAAAATAGTACTTTATGTGCTCAAACACACATATTTTGTGACTTTTCAAACTTTGAAGCTCGATAACTTTGGCAAATGTGGACCAAATTTGTTAACCAAAGTGTCAAATTAATCAGATCGACGAGATCTTTAAAATGACACAACAATTCATGATTGCATCTTGTTGAATTTCCAAGAAAAATAGTACTTTATGTGCTCAAACACACAACTTTTGTGACTTTTCAAACTTTGAAGCTCGATAACTTTGGCAAATGTGGACCAAATTTGTTAACCAAAGTGTCAAAGTAATCACCTCAACGAGATTTTGAAGATGTCACAACACATCATGATTACATCTTGTTGAACTTCCAGGAAAAATAGTACTTTATGTGCTCAAACACACATATTTTGTGACTTTTCAAACTTTGAAGCTCGATAACTTTGGCAAATGTGGACCAAATTTGTTAACCAAAGTGTCAAAGTAATCTCCTCAACGAGATTTTGAAGATGTCACAACACATCATGATTACATCTTGTTGAATTTCCAAGAAAAATAGTACTTTATGTGCTCAAACACACAACTTTTGTGACTTCCAATTTTGAAGCTCGATAACTTTGGCAAATGAAGACCAAATTTGTTAACCAAAGTGTCAAAGTAATCACCTCAACGAGATTTTGAAGATGTCACAACACATCATGATTACATCTTGTTGAACTTCCAGGAAAAATAGTACTTTATGTGCTCAAACACACATATTTTGTGACTTTTCAAACTTTGAAGCTCGATAACTTTGGCAAATGTGGACCAAATTTGTTAACCAAAGTGTCAAATTAATCAGCTCGACGAGATCTTTAAAATGACACAACAATTCATGATTGCTTCTTTTTGAATTTCCAAGAAAAATAGTACTTTATGTGCTCAAACACACATATTTTGTGACTTTTCAAACTTTGAAGCTCGATAACTTTGGCAAATGTGGACCAAATTTGTTAACCAAAGTGTCAAAGTAATCACCTCAACGAGATTTTGAAGATGTCACAACACATCATGATTGCATCTTGTTGAATTTCCAAGAAAAATAGTACTTTATGTGCTCAAACACACAACTTTTGTGACTTTTCCAATTTTGAAGCTCGATAACTTCGGCAAATGTGGACCAAATTAGTTAACCAAAGTGTCAAAGTAATCACCTCAACGAGATTTTGAAGATGTCACAACACATCATGATTACATCTTGTTGAAATTCCAGGAAAAATAGTACTTTATGTGCTCAAACACACATATTTTGTGCCTTTTCAAACTTTGAAGCTCGATAACTTTGGCAAATGTGGACCAAATTTGTTAACCAAAGTGTCAAATTAATCAGCTCGACGAGATCTTTAAAATGACACAACAATTCATGATTGCATCTTGTTGAATTTCCAAGAAAAATAGTACTTTATGTGCTCAAACACACATATTTTGTGACTTTTCAAACTTTGACGCTCGATAACTTTGGCAAATGTGGACCAAATTTGTTAACCAAAGTGTCAAAGTAATCACCTCAACGAGATTTTGAAGATGTCACAACACATCATGATTGCATCTTGTTGAATTTCCAAGAAAAATAGTACTTTATGTGCTCAAACACACAACTTTTGTGACTTTTCAAACTTTGAAGCTCGATAACTTTGGCAAATGTGGACCAAATTTGTTAACCAAAGTGTCAAAGTAATCACCTCAACGAGATTTTGAAGATGTCACAACACATCATGATTACATCTTGTTGAACTTCCAGGAAAAATAGTACTTTATGTGCTCAAACACACATATTTTGTGACTTTTCAAACTTTGAAGTTCGATAACTTTGGCAAATGTGGACCAAATTTGTTAACCAAAGTGTCAAAGTAATCACCTCAACGAGATTTTGAAGATGTCACAACACATCATGATTGCATCTTGTTGAATTTCCAAGAAAAATAGTACTTTATGTGCTCAAACACACAACTTTTGTGACTTTTCCAATTTTGAAGCTCGATAACTTTGGCAAATGTGGACCAAATTAGTTAACCAAAGTGTCAAAGTAATCACCTCAACGAGATTTTGAAGATGTCACAACACATCATGATTACATCTTGTTGAACTTCCAGGAAAAATAGTACTTTATGTGCTCAAACACACATATTTTGTGACTTTTCAAACTTTGAAGCTCGATAACTTTGGCAAATGTGGACCAAATTTGTTAACCAAAGTGTCAAATTAATCAGATCGACGAGATCTTTAAAATGACACAACAATTCATGATTGCATCTTGTTGAATTTCCAAGAAAAATAGTACTTTATGTGCTCAAACACACAACTTTTGTGACTTTTCAAACTTTGAAGCTCGATAACTTTGGCAAATGTGGACCAAATTTGTTAACCAAAGTGTCAAAGTAATCACCTCAACGAGATTTTGAAGATGTCACAACACATCATGATTACATCTTGTTGAACTTCCAGGAAAAATAGTACTTTATGTGCTCAAACACACATATTTTGTGACTTTTCAAACTTTGAAGCTCGATAACTTTGGCAAATGTGGACCAAATTTGTTAACCAAAGTGTCAAAGTAATCTCCTCAACGAGATTTTGAAGATGTCACAACACATCATGATTACATCTTGTTGAATTTCCAAGAAAAATAGTACTTTATGTGCTCAAACACACAACTTTTGTGACTTCCAATTTTGAAGCTCGATAACTTTGGCAAATGAAGACCACATTTGTTAAACAAAGTGTCAAATTAATCAGCTCGACGAGATTTTGAAGATGTCACAACACATCATGATTGCATCTTGTTGAATTTCCAAGAAAAATAGTACTTTATGTGCTCAAACACACAACTTTTGTGACTTTTCAAACTTTGAAGCTCGATAACTTTGGCAAATGTGGACCAAATTTGTTAACCAAAGTGTCAAATTAGTCAGCTCGACGAGATCTTTAAAATGACACAACAATTCATGATTGCATCTTGTTGAATTTCCAGGAAAAATAGTACTTTATGTGCTCAAACACACATATTTTGTGACTTTTCAAACTTTGAAGCTCGATAACTTTGGCAAATGTGGACCAAATTTGTTAACCAAAGTGTCAAATTAATCAGCTCGACGAGATTTTGAAGATGTCACAACACATCATGATTGCATCTTGTTGAATTTCCAAGAAAAATAGTACTTTATGTGCTCAAACACACAACTTTTGTGACTTTTCCAATTTTGAAGCTCGATAACTTTGGCAAATGTGGACCAAATTTGTTAACCAAAGTGTCAAAGTAATCACCTCAACGAGATTTTGAAGATGTCACAACACATCATGATTACATCTTGTTGAACTTCCAGGAAAAATAGTACTTTATGTGCTCAAACACACATATTTTGTGACTTTTCAAACTTTGAAGCTCGATAACTTTGGCAAATGTGGACCAAATTTGTTAACCAAAGTGTCAAAGTAATCTCCTCAACGAGATTTTGAAGATGTCACAACACATCATGATTACATCTTGTTGAATTTCCAAGAAAAATAGTACTTTATGTGCTCAAACACACAACTTTTGTGACTTCCAATTTTGAAGCTCGATAACTTTGGCAAATGAAGACCAAATTTGTTAAACAAAGTGTCAAATTAATCAGCTCGACGAGATCTTTAAAATGACACAACAATTCATGATTGCATCTTGTTGAATTTCCAGGAAAAATAGTACTTTATGTGCTCAAACACACATATTTTGTGACTTTTCAAACTTTGAAGCTCGATAACTTTGGCAAATGTGGACCAAATTAGTTAACCAAAGTGTCAAAGTAATCACCTCAACGAGATTTTGAAGATGTCACAACACATCATGATTACATCTTGTTGAACTTCCAGGAAAAATAGTACTTTATGTGCTCAAACACACATATTTTGTGACTTTTCAAACTTTGAAGCTCGATAACTTTGGCAAATGTGGTCCAAATTTGTTAACCAAAGTGTCAAATTAATCAGCTCGACGAGATCTTTAAAATGACACAACAATTCATGATTGCATCTTTTTGAATTTCCAAGAAAAATAGTACTTTATGTGCTCAAACACACATATTTTGTGACTTTTCAAACTTTGAAGCTCGATAACTTTGGCAAATGTGGACCAAATTTGTTAACCAAAGTGTCAAAGTAATCACCTCAACGAGATTTTGAAGATGTCACAACACATCATGATTGCATCTTGTTGAATTTCCAAGAAAAATAGTACTTTATGTGCTCAAACACACAACTTTTGTGACTTTTCCAATTTTGAAGCTCGATAACTTTGGCAAATGTGGACCAAATTAGTTAACCAAAGTGTCAAAGTAATCACCTCAACGAGATTTTGAAGATGTCACAACACATCATGATTACATCTTGTTGAACTTCCAGGAAAAATAGTACTTTATGTGCTCAAACACACATATTTTGTGACTTTTCAAACTTTGAAGCTCGATAACTTTGGCAAATGTGGACCAAATTTGTTAACCAAAGTGTCAAATTAATCAGCTCGACGAGATCTTTAAAATGACACAACAATTCATGATTGCGTCTTGTTGAATTTCCAAGAAAAATAGTAATTTATGTGCTCAAACACACATATTTTGTGACTTTTCAAATTTTGAAGCTCGATAACTTTGGCAAATGTGGACCAAATTTGTTAACCAAAGTGTCAAAGTAATCACCTCAACGAGATTTTGAAGATGTCACAACACATCATGATTGCATCTTGTTGAATTTCCAAGAAAAATAGTACTTTATGTGCTCAAACACACAACTTTTGTGACTTTTCAAACTTTGAAGCTCGATAACTTTGGCAAATGTGGACCAAATTTGTTAACCAAAGTGTCAAAGTAATCACCTCAACGAGATTTTGAAGATGTCACAACACATCATGATTACATCTTGTTGAACTTCCAGGAAAAATAGTACTTTATGTGCTCAAACACACATATTTTGTGACTTTTCAAACTTTGAAGCTCGATAACTTTGGCAAATGTGGACCAAATTTGTTAACCAAAGTGTCAAATTAATCAGATCGACGAGATCTTTAAAATGACACAACAATTCATGATTGCATCTTGTTGAATTTCCAAGAAAAATAGTACTTTATGTGCTCAAACACACAACTTTTGTGACTTTTCAAACTTTGAAGCTCGATAACTTTGGCAAATGTGGACCAAATTTGTTAACCAAAGTGTCAAAGTAATCACCTCAACGAGATTTTGAAGATGTCACAACACATCATGATTACATCTTGTTGAACTTCCAGGAAAAATAGTACTTTATGTGCTAGTTATATTTTCTGATTTGGAAAATATATTTTAAAAAATTTATTTAATTAAAATCAAGTCGAACGATCGGTAAAAATGAATTTTATTAATACAGACTTAAGTTAGAACTGAGCTAATTCTAATGCACAGGAATTATATTTATATCTAAAAAGGTCTTGAGTCAGCGTTTTAATCCCTTGGTTGGATAGTCAGGGTCCATAGGTAACTCCTCCCCCTTTAAGTTCAACTCCCGATTACTTGAGGTAGTTGAATTTGTTCTTCCTGTGTGGGTAGTTTTTTCCTTCCTTTGTATTTTGGAACAATCCACATCTTACAAATTAATAGACTGCAACCCCCTGCTACTAGTAGGTATATCAGGAGAGTCCATAGGCTGGGTGTTATTGAGAAAATGTCTCCCAATCCGAAGGGTTGTTCGGGTATTATTTTTATATCCCGTTCCCACATATGGAATGCATCTAAGCTCAAGTTCATAGGTGATTTGCTTAGGTTTAGCGTCGGCATTGGTCCAATTTCCTCTGATAACTTCGGAAACCACATTGGTTGAGCTTTGCCTTCTCTGTTGTTATCCTCCATGTATATTTGCTGTTTGTCAATGGTTGCTTCGCATCCTTTGGGTAACTTTAGCAGGAAGGTTCCCTTTATGTTCCGTGTTTCGCTTCCTTCACCAGGGCACTGCATTAGTATAAGTTTTGTGTTTGGGATAACTAATATCCACTGATTTAATGTTTCTAAACGGTTTATAACTACATCCTTGATTATTACTCGCGTTTGGCGACACGTTACATTAGTCTTTGAATTAGTCAAGAGTCCAACTTCACAATTATTATTATTGCTTACGTCTACTAATTTCTTATTGCTACACATATATAAACCTAGCTTAACTAATTTACAATTTTTATCATAGTAGGTGTAGTACATTTGGGTTATTGCCAGATATTTTTGTTGTGGAATTACGACCTTGAATTGATCCTTTTCGTGAATTGGAATGACATACAAATGGAAATAGTCGAATATTTGAGCATGTACTATTGGTATATGCATTATATACACCACTTTATTATTTAAAATGAAGCATTCAATATTGATTAATTTTTCATACATTAACATATTTTCTGGTGTGACCGATATGGGTAGAGTATTTGTTCCTAGATTTTCTTCCAATTTTCTTAATTCTGAAAATAGTTCCTCTGTTCTAATTACACTCGGATGCATCAAACCTATTCTTGCAAAGACTAAGGAATTTTCAATGTCTTGCAACATTGCGTAGATTATCTGATACATATCTGAGATTTCATTTACTACTTCTTTGAGAAATATGCAAACTTTCTCGTTTCCTACTGCTTGCACATAGGGCAGTACTTCGTTTAATTTGTTTTCAATTAGTTTGTTGTTACTATTTAGATTCTGAATTGTTTGATTAAATTCCTCAATCATTGCGGTAGCTAGGGACCTCTGATTTTTTACTTCTTTGTCTATATTCTTTTTAAGATTATCAATTTCTTTATCATACCGTTCACCGTCACTTGCATCCAGGTTTCCCGTAACAGCTTTAAACACTGAGCCCATCATGTTAACTAGCCCACGTTTAGTTCTTTTCGGCTGGGATATTATTTGAGCTAATTTCATATATACCTTTCCCTGAACAAACTCCATAATTTTAATCATATTGTCCAATTCTTTAAGATATAGTTTAGTGGGTTTCATATGGTCAACCGTTTCCGTAACATTACTTGATTTTAAATGCAATTTATTTATCTGGTCGATAATTAAACTTAAATCATAGTAATGTAGCATTTCGTGAGTTGTTTTGACTATTCTGGCACTTCCTAATTTTAATGGTAAAATTCCAGGGTTCTCTTTCAATTCCTTTATTTCTATTGAAGTTCCGAATATTAAATGGGTTAGTCTGAAATAAAATTAATTGTTGTGGTTAATATATTTACATATGCCTTAACTAGGAAAATTCTTCTTATTATTTATTAATGCTGTACCTCTTTCGTAAGGGGCGTTTTAAATTGCTCATGTGTACTTTTTTCCCGTCAGTTATTCGTACCGTTTTTCTAGCCTGATCGATTGATTCTATTCTTGTTGGTTTGTTAAATGGATCACTTAATTTGTCTCTTTCCTTTTTCTTAACGTACACCTGTTCGTTTTCTTTAAATAAGGTGGGTTGGTCTTTGTCTTCGTTACGTTTTTCGGCAATTTTTTGCTTCAAATTTGTCTGGAATTCATTCACCTTTGAATAAAGAATTCTTGTACGCTCCCGGTGGTCATTAACGTAGTCAGTCACAAGTTCTCTGTTAATATCTACATCGAAAGGATCTTCACTGCTCATATGCCCGCTAATAATGTCCATTGGTTTGAGATTGGTAGACGAATGTGTTGTATAGTTATAGGCTAACAAAGCATATTTTAGTTTTTTGGCCACGGGTACCTTTTCTTGTCCTTGATTATTCAAGAGCCTGATGTGTTCAGATAGTGTGGAATGCAACCTTTCGATCATGCCATTCGACTGTGGGTGGTCTGGTGAACAAAAGTGCACTTTTACCTTATGAGTTTGTAATAATTCTGTTACCACCGTGTTCTTAAATTCGGTTCCGTTATCCGTTATTATCTGTTTTGGAATGCCGTGATGAGTAAAAAATAGGATTAGGTTATCTGCTATTTCTACTGCATTTAGTGAATTTAATGGATATATTTGAGCATACTTTGAAAAGCTGTCTATTATTGTTAAAAATTTTTGTTTCTCTGCGGTGTATGTATCCAAATGTATTATTTCAAAAGGTTTACTTGCCGTGGGGGTTATGTTGAGTTCCATCTTTACTGGATTCCTTTCATATTTGCTCCGTTGGCAAATTTCACATTGGTTAACGTAACTTTGTATACTTAATTTTAAGTTTGGCCAGTAGTATTTGGTTTTAATTCTTTGTTCCGTCTCTTCAATCCCTCTGTGATTTGTTTTTCCTTCGTGATAAGCTTTAATGACTTCTTGTGTTTCGTCCTCGTCGACTACATCTACTAATTTAATCGTACATTTTCGAAGTTTCAAAGATGGCCATTTGAAATTTTTTCTTATTATTTCACAAAATTCTGGGTATTTTAATATAGGTTCGTTGATTAGCACGTTTTTACAATTTTCAAAACAATGTAGAAATTCCTGATTATGTACAATCTTAGCTTTCTTTTTTAAACACTTCGTTAAGGGTTTCGTTAATCCCGCAAAGTTATTTATAAATTTCCTATAATATCCTAAAAGACCCAGGAATCCTTTAATTTCCTTCGTAGTTCTAGGTATTGGGTAGTTTTTAATTGCCTTTATCTTGTCTGGGTTTGGTTTTACTCCATCGGGTGTCACGACATGTCCCAGATATGCCACTTCCTTCCTTAAAAATTCGCTTTTATCCAATTGTATTTTCAGGTTAGCTTGTTTTAATCTATCAAATACCGCTCTTAGTCTTTCTATGTGTTCCTGTAAAGAAGTTGAGAAGACGATAATATCGTCAAGATACACAAGGCATTTTTCGTTTTGAATGCCCCTCAGGATATTATCCATTACTCTCTGGAATGTAGCTGGAGCATTTTTTAATCCGAAGGGCATCCTGGTATATTCAAAATGTCCCTGTTCTGTGCTGAATGCCGTCTTTTTCATATCATTCTTCTCCATCTCTATCTGGTGAAATCCACTTGCCAGATCAAGCGTGGTGAAGTATTGGCATTTGCCGAGTTTATCTAGTAAATCAGTAATATTAGGTAAAGGGTATTTATCATCTATAGTCTTCTCATTAAGTTTTCTAAAGTCTACGCAAACCCTCCACTTTTGTTTTCCGGAGGCGTCTTTCTTTTTAGGTACTATCCAAATTGGTGCAGACCACGGTGAATCGCTTGGTTTAATTATTCCTTGATTTAACATCTGGTTTATTTGTTTTTGAACCTCCGTCTTGTGAATGAACGGATAGCGATAGGTTTTAGCATATACAGGCAATTCATCTGTCGTCTTAATTCTATGCTTGATTTGACTGGTGAATGTCAAAGGCATTCCCTCTCTGTAAAATATCTCTTTGTATTCTGTACATAAGTCCAGTATTCTTTGTTTTTCCTCGGAATTCAAGTGTTCTGTACGTATGTTGGAGTTATCAAATTTTTCCTGTTCATGATGTATATGGTTTAATTCCAAATATGTCTCGGGGTTAATGTTCTCATTTTCATCGTATTCTTCTACTTCAAATGGTTTAGAAACGTTCAATATCCTATCTTTATCGGATTTATTCAGTATGGTTGTCAATGCTCGACCATTTTTTGCTTTTATAACACAATTCGGGATTTCAAGATCTTGTATTTTTTGGTAAGGTAATATTACATCACCATTACGTAAACTGGTCTTAATTTCTATTACTTGTTCGGTTCGGGCTGAGACAATCACATTATTTATGTTTGGTTGAGATTCTTGAAAACATAGCTTAATACTCATATAGGGTGTGCACAAGTACCCTTTTTCGTAATCTAATTTGGCTTGTAAAATTTTAAGATTGTCTATCCCAATTAATCCATCGAATTTGTCATGGAAATTAAATAAGTAGAATTTCATTCTATGATTCTTTTTTAATTTAAACATTTGAGGAGTCGGAATAGTTACGCTATACTTGTGTGCTGAACTCTGAAAAACAGTTGACACTATGAACGGGTCTTCTTTTACAAATGTAGAAAAGTATTTATTTGCTTTTTCCGGATTCATAAATGACTTGGTTGACCCACTATCTATTAGAAGTTTTAAATTTTGTTCTGGGAAAATGATGTATGAAAGTTCGCCTGTACTATTAGTGTTTAACATTATGGTTTCAGGTTCTAGGTAACATCGTTTCGCAGGCCGGTTCCCAGAAAATTTGCATTGCTGGATGATAAACACCTGCACGCTGTGTCATCATTCATGTTGTTTGTCACGTACTCTGAATCGCACGGATCATGTTGCATCCGGGCATGCCGGGTCGTTGTTTCACATGCTACTCCTGAATCAGCAATATTACTTTGTTCATGAGAAGTGTCTACATTATACAATTCTTCGAATGTAAAGTTAGGATTTTGGCTTTGATTATTAAAATGGTTCCTGGTTTGATAATTATTAGAATTATTGAAATTGTTATTATTGGATTGGAATGTCCTGCCAGTACGCCTGGTGGACATGCTCATCGGGGTTGGATTAGGCAACGGTTTATTTTGATTTGGCCTAAACACATTGGTAGGCGGTCTATTATTGAATGTCGAATTATTTTGAAAGTTCGGCTGAAAATATCTTGTTTGATTGAAAGAGTTGTGGTTCGATCTCTGGAAGCCTCCTTGAGGATTAAAAGAATTGTAGCTGGGCCTTGGGAATTGGTCATTACGAATATTAGGTTGCGACCTCATTCTTGATGGTTGATTAAATTGTCTGTTGTTTGGTCTTAGCGTATTATTGTAAGAACGCAAGTAATGGACATTACTTTCTTCGTTTACAAATTGGAGTGCTTGCGGGAGATCAACTGGTCTCATACACCTAATGTTCGTACCCAATGGTTCCTTTAGCCCTGATAAAAATGTCTTTAAAGCCAATTCATTATAGAGATTTTTTTTTAATGCTCTTCCTTGTTCAGTTGTTTCATGTGCATTTGTATATGAACATAATAAATTTAATATGTGAAGAATTCTGTCGTAAAATTGTTCCGGATGTTCGTTATTTTGTTGTCTCATCATTACCAAATCTCGATTTAAACATGCCTCATCCCTTTGATCCGCGAAATGTCTATTAAGTATTATTTTTAATTCTTCCCATGTTTTTACGTTCTGAGTTCCTAATACTAATTTGGCATTTCCCGTAAGTTTCCCAATGATACAATTCAATAAGTACACGTTTTGGAAACTGTTCGTTTGCTGCGCTACATAAAATGTATCTATTACCGATTGACATACACTCAGATATCTACCCAGATCGTTCGGACTACCATCGAATTGTGGAATGCAGTTCAAATATTCAAGTTTAAATTCAGTCATTTTGTTTTGATTAATTCCTTTACTTTCTAAGTTTCGTGAAATAGGATCAATAGAAGGTTCACTAATTTTTAAAGTGGCTATAGAATCTAATAGCTCTTCTATATTTGACATGAAAATATGTAATATCTACATAACCCAATTGTACTTACCCCAGTACAAGGATCACTTCTTTTAGCATTCTCTGTAGCAACGCCTGGTCAGCTATTTGGGTCTGGTCAAGGCTGCTTTTCTTCGGATTCTTGTATTCTTCTCTTCGTAGACTCGTACCGGATATCTTCAGGTTAGTTCGTGAAGCACTAATTTCTCTCACGAGCCCGTTGGATTATCCGTCACCGACTGCGCCAGTTATATTTTCTGATTTGGAAAATATATTTTAAAAAATTTATTTAATTAAAATCAAGTCGAACGATCGGTAAAAATGAATTTTATTAATACAGACTTAAGTTAGAACTGAGCTAATTCTAATGCACAGGAATTATATTTATATCTAAAAAGGTCTTGAGTCAGCGTTTTAATCCCTTGGTTGGATAGTCAGGGTCCATAGGTAACTTGCTCAAACACACATATTTTGTGACTTTTCAAACTTTGAAGCTCGATAACTTTGGCAAATGTGGACCAAATTTGTTAACCAAAGTGTCAAAGTAATCTCCTCAACGAGATTTTGAAGATGTCACAACACATCATGATTACATCTTGTTGAATTTCCAAGAAAAATAGTACTTTATGTGCTCAAACACACAACTTTTGTGACTTCCAATTTTGAAGCTCGATAACTTTGGCAAATGAAGACCAAATTTGTTAACCAAAGTGTCAAAGTAATCACCTCAACGAGATTTTGAAGATGTCACAACACATCATGATTACATCTTGTTGAACTTCCAGGAAAAATAGTACTTTATGTGCTCAAACACACATATTTTGTGACTTTTCAAACTTTGAAGCTCGATAACTTTGGCAAATGTGGACCAAATTTGTTAACCAAAGTGTCAAATTAATCAGCTCGACGAGATCTTTAAAATGACACAACAATTCATGATTGCTTCTTTTTGAATTTCCAAGAAAAATAGTACTTTATGTGCTCAAACACACATATTTTGTGACTTTTCAAACTTTGAAGCTCGATAACTTTGGCAAATGTGGACCAAATTTGTTAACCAAAGTGTCAAAGTAATCACCTCAACGAGATTTTGAAGATGTCACAACACATCATGATTGCATCTTGTTGAATTTCCAAGAAAAATAGTACTTTATGTGCTCAAACACACAACTTTTGTGACTTTTCCAATTTTGAAGCTCGATAACTTCGGCAAATGTGGACCAAATTAGTTAACCAAAGTGTCAAAGTAATCACCTCAACGAGATTTTGAAGATGTCACAACACATCATGATTACATCTTGTTGAAATTCCAGGAAAAATAGTACTTTATGTGCTCAAACACACATATTTTGTGCCTTTTCAAACTTTGAAGCTCGATAACTTTGGCAAATGTGGACCAAATTTGTTAACCAAAGTGTCAAATTAATCAGCTCGACGAGATCTTTAAAATGACACAACAATTCATGATTGCATCTTGTTGAATTTCCAAGAAAAATAGTACTTTATGTGCTCAAACACACATATTTTGTGACTTTTCAAATTTTGAAGCTCGATAACTTTGGCAAATGTGGACCAAATTTGTTAACCAAAGTGTCAAAGTAATCACCTCAACGAGATTTTGAAGATGTCACAACACATCATGATTGCATCTTGTTGAATTTCCAAGAAAAATAGTACTTTATGTGCTCAAACACACAACTTTTGTGACTTTTCAAACTTTGAAGCTCGATAACTTTGGCAAATGTGGACCAAATTTGTTAACCAAAGTGTCAAATTAATCAGCTCGACGAGATCTTTAAAATGACACAACAATTCATGATTGCTTCTTTTTGAATTTCCAAGAAAAATAGTACTTTATGTGCTCAAACACACATATTTTGTGACTTTTCAAACTTTGAAGCTCGATAACTTTGGCAAATGTGGACCAAATTTGTTAACCAAAGTGTCAAAGTAATCACCTCAACGAGATTTTGAAGATGTCACAACACATCATGATTGCATCTTGTTGAATTTCCAGGAAAAATAGTACTTTATGTGCTCAAACACACATATTTTGTGACTTTTCAAACTTTGAAGCTCGATAACTTTGGCAAATGTGGACCAAATTAGTTAACCAAAGTGTCAAAGTAATCACCTCAACGAGATTTTGAAGATGTCACAACACATCATGATTACATCTTGTTGAACTTCCAGGAAAAATAGTACTTTATGTGCTCAAACACACATATTTTGTGACTTTTCAAACTTTGAAGCTCGATAACTTTGGCAAATGTGGTCCAAATTTGTTAACCAAAGTGTCAAATTAATCAGCTCGACGAGATCTTTAAAATGACACAACAATTCATGATTGCATCTTTTTGAATTTCCAAGAAAAATAGTACTTTATGTGCTCAAACACACATATTTTGTGACTTTTCAAACTTTGAAGCTCGATAACTTTGGCAAATGTGGACCAAATTTGTTAACCAAAGTGTCAAAGTAATCACCTCAACGAGATTTTGAAGATGTCACAACACATCATGATTGCATCTTGTTGAATTTCCAAGAAAAATAGTACTTTATGTGCTCAAACACACAACTTTTGTGACTTTTCCAATTTTGAAGCTCGATAACTTTGGCAAATGTGGACCAAATTAGTTAACCAAAGTGTCAAAGTAATCACCTCAACGAGATTTTGAAGATGTCACAACACATCATGATTACATCTTGTTGAACTTCCAGGAAAAATAGTACTTTATGTGCTCAAACACACATATTTTGTGACTTTTCAAACTTTGAAGCTCGATAACTTTGGCAAATGTGGACCAAATTTGTTAACCAAAGTGTCAAATTAATCAGCTCGACGAGATCTTTAAAATGACACAACAATTCATGATTGCGTCTTGTTGAATTTCCAAGAAAAATAGTAATTTATGTGCTCAAACACACATATTTTGTGACTTTTCAAATTTTGAAGCTCGATAACTTTGGCAAATGTGGACCAAATTTGTTAACCAAAGTGTCAAAGTAATCACCTCAACGAGATTTTGAAGATGTCACAACACATCATGATTGCATCTTGTTGAATTTCCAAGAAAAATAGTACTTTATGTGCTCAAACACACAACTTTTGTGACTTTTCAAACTTTGAAGCTCGATAACTTTGGCAAATGTGGACCAAATTTGTTAACCAAAGTGTCAAAGTAATCACCTCAACGAGATTTTGAAGATGTCACAACACATCATGATTACATCTTGTTGAACTTCCAGGAAAAATAGTACTTTATGTGCTCAAACACACATATTTTGTGACTTTTCAAACTTTGAAGCTCGATAACTTTGGCAAATGTGGACCAAATTTGTTAACCAAAGTGTCAAATTAATCAGATCGACGAGATCTTTAAAATGACACAACAATTCATGATTGCATCTTGTTGAATTTCCAAGAAAAATAGTACTTTATGTGCTCAAACACACAACTTTTGTGACTTTTCAAACTTTGAAGCTCGATAACTTTGGCAAATGTGGACCAAATTTGTTAACCAAAGTGTCAAAGTAATCACCTCAACGAGATTTTGAAGATGTCACAACACATCATGATTACATCTTGTTGAACTTCCAGGAAAAATAGTACTTTATGTGCTCAAACACACATATTTTGTGACTTTTCAAACTTTGAAGCTCGATAACTTTGGCAAATGTGGACCAAATTTGTTAACCAAAGTGTCAAAGTAATCTCCTCAACGAGATTTTGAAGATGTCACAACACATCATGATTACATCTTGTTGAATTTCCAAGAAAAATAGTACTTTATGTGCTCAAACACACAACTTTTGTGACTTCCAATTTTGAAGCTCGATAACTTTGGCAAATGAAGACCAAATTTGTTAACCAAAGTGTCAAAGTAATCACCTCAACGAGATTTTGAAGATGTCACAACACATCATGATTACATCTTGTTGAACTTCCAGGAAAAATAGTACTTTATGTGCTCAAACACACATATTTTGTGACTTTTCAAACTTTGAAGCTCGATAACTTTGGCAAATGTGGACCAAATTTGTTAACCAAAGTGTCAAATTAATCAGCTCGACGAGATCTTTAAAATGACACAACAATTCATGATTGCTTCTTTTTGAATTTCCAAGAAAAATAGTACTTTATGTGCTCAAACACACATATTTTGTGACTTTTCAAACTTTGAAGCTCGATAACTTTGGCAAATGTGGACCAAATTTGTTAACCAAAGTGTCAAAGTAATCACCTCAACGAGATTTTGAAGATGTCACAACACATCATGATTGCATCTTGTTGAATTTCCAAGAAAAATAGTACTTTATGTGCTCAAACACACAACTTTTGTGACTTTTCCAATTTTGAAGCTCGATAACTTCGGCAAATGTGGACCAAATTAGTTAACCAAAGTGTCAAAGTAATCACCTCAACGAGATTTTGAAGATGTCACAACACATCATGATTACATCTTGTTGAAATTCCAGGAAAAATAGTACTTTATGTGCTCAAACACACATATTTTGTGCCTTTTCAAACTTTGAAGCTCGATAACTTTGGCAAATGTGGACCAAATTTGTTAACCAAAGTGTCAAATTAATCAGCTCGACGAGATCTTTAAAATGACACAACAATTCATGATTGCATCTTGTTGAATTTCCAAGAAAAATAGTACTTTATGTGCTCAAACACACATATTTTGTGACTTTTCAAATTTTGAAGCTCGATAACTTTGGCAAATGTGGACCAAATTTGTTAACCAAAGTGTCAAAGTAATCACCTCAACGAGATTTTGAAGATGTCACAACACATCATGATTGCATCTTGTTGAATTTCCAAGAAAAATAGTACTTTATGTGCTCAAACACACAACTTTTGTGACTTTTCAAACTTTGAAGCTCGATAACTTTGGCAAATGTGGACCAAATTTGTTAACCAAAGTGTCAAAGTAATCACCTCAACGAGATTTTGAAGATGTCACAACACATCATGATTACATCTTGTTGAACTTCCAGGAAAAATAGTACTTTATGTGCTCAAACACACATATTTTGTGACTTTTCAAACTTTGAAGCTCGATAACTTTGGCAAATGTGGACCAAATTTGTTAACCAAAGTGTCAAAGTAATCACCTCCACGAGATTTTGAAGATGTCACAACACATCATGATTGCATCTTGTTGAATTTCCAAGAAAAATAGTACTTTATGTGCTCAAACACACAACTTTTGTGACTTTTCCAATTTTGAAGCTCGATAACTTTGGCAAATGTGGACCAAATTTGTTAACCAAAGTGTCAAAGTAATCACCTCAACGAGATTTTGAAGATGTCACAACACATCATGATTACATCTTGTTGAACTTCCAGGAAAAATAGTACTTTATGTGCTCAAACACACATATTTTGTGACTTTTCAAACTTTGAAGCTCGATAACTTTGGCAAATGTGGACCAAATTTGTTAACCAAAGTGTCAAAGTAATCATCTCAACGAGATTTTGAAGATGTCACAACACATCATGATTGCATCTTGTTGAATTTCCAAGAAAAATAGTACTTTATGTGCTCAAACACACAACTTTTGTGACTTTTCCAATTTTGAAGCTCGATAACTTTGGCAAATGTGGACCAAATTAGTTAACCAAATTGTCAAAGTAATCACCTCAACGAGATTTTGAAGATGTCACAACACATCATGATTACATCTTGTTGAACTTCCAGGAAAAATAGTACTTTATGTGCTCAAACACACATATTTTGTGACTTTTCAAACTTTGAAGCTCGATAACTTTGGCAAATGTGGACCAAATTTGTTAACCAAAGTGTCAAATTAATCAGCTCGACGAGATCTTTAAAATGACACAACAATTCATGATTGCATCTTGTTGAATTTCCAAGAAAAATAGTACTTTATGTGCTCAAACACACATATTTTGTGACTTTTCAAACTTTGACGCTCGATAACTTTGGCAAATGTGGACCAAATTTGTTAACCAAAGTGTCAAAGTAATCACCTCAACGAGATTTTGAAGATGTCACAACACATCATGATTGCATCTTGTTGAATTTCCAAGAAAAATAGTACTTTATGTGCTCAAACACACAACTTTTGTGACTTTTCAAACTTTGAAGCTCGATAACTTTGGCAAATGTGGACCAAATTTGTTAACCAAAGTGTCAAAGTAATCACCTCAACGAGATTTTGAAGATGTCACAACACATCATGATTACATCTTGTTGAACTTCCAGGAAAAATAGTACTTTATGTGCTCAAACACACATATTTTGTGACTTTTCAAACTTTGAAGCTCGATAACTTTGGCAAATGTGGACCAAATTTGTTAACCAAAGTGTCAAAGTAATCACCTCAACGAGATTTTGAAGATGTCACAACACATCATGATTGCATCTTGTTGAATTTCCAAGAAAAATAGTACTTTATGTGCTCAAACACACAACTTTTGTGACTTTTCCAATTTTGAAGCTCGATAACTTTGGCAAATGTGGACCAAATTAGTTAACCAAAGTGTCAAAGTAATCACCTCAACGAGATTTTGAAGATGTCACAACACATCATGATTACATCTTGTTGAACTTCCAGGAAAAATAGTACTTTATGTGCTCAAACACACATATTTTGTGACTTTTCAAACTTTGAAGCTCGATAACTTTGGCAAATGTGGACCAAATTTGTTAACCAAAGTGTCAAATTAATCAGATCGACGAGATCTTTAAAATGACACAACAATTCATGATTGCATCTTGTTGAATTTCCAAGAAAAATAGTACTTTATGTGCTCAAACACACAACTTTTGTGACTTTTCAAACTTTGAAGCTCGATAACTTTGGCAAATGTGGACCAAATTTGTTAACCAAAGTGTCAAAGTAATCACCTCAACGAGATTTTGAAGATGTCACAACACATCATGATTACATCTTGTTGAACTTCCAGGAAAAATAGTACTTTATGTGCTCAAACACACATATTTTGTGACTTTTCAAACTTTGAAGCTCGATAACTTTGGCAAATGTGGACCAAATTTGTTAACCAAAGTGTCAAAGTAATCTCCTCAACGAGATTTTGAAGATGTCACAACACATCATGATTACATCTTGTTGAATTTCCAAGAAAAATAGTACTTTATGTGCTCAAACACACATATTTTGTGACTTTTCAAACTTTGAAGCTCGATAACTTTGGCAAATGTGGACCAAATTTGTTAACCAAAGTGTCAAAGTAATCATCTCAACGAGATTTTGAAGATGTCACAACACATCATGATTACATCTTGTTGAACTTCCAGGAAAAATAGTACTTTATGTGCTCAAACACACATATTTTGTGACTTTTCAAACTTTGAAGCTCGATAACTTTGGCAAATGTGGACCAAATTTGTTAACCAAAGTGTCAAAGTAATCATCTCAACGAGATTTTGAAGATGTCACAACACATCATGATTACATCTTGTTGAACTTCCAGGAAAAATAGTACTTTATGTGCTCAAACACACATATTTTGTGACTTTTCAAACTTTGAAGCTCGATAACTTTGGCAAATGTGGACCAAATTTGTTAACCAAAGTGTCAAATTAATCAGCTCGACGAGATCTTTAAAATGACACAACAATTCATGATTGCATCTTGTTGAATTTCCAAGAAAAATAGTACTTTATGTGCTCAAACACACATATTTTGTGACTTTTCAAACTTTGACGCTCGATAACTTTGGCAAATGTGGACCAAATTTGTTAACCAAAGTGTCAAAGTAATCACCTCAACGAGATTTTGAAGATGTCACAACACATCATGATTGCATCTTGTTGAATTTCCAAGAAAAATAGTACTTTATGTGCTCAAACACACATATTTTGTGACTTTTCAAACTTTGAAGCTCGATAACTTTGGCAAATGTGGACCAAATTTGTTAACCAAAGTGTCAAATTAATCAGCTCGACGAGATCTTTAAAATGACACAACAATTCATGATTGCATCTTTTTGAATTTCCAAGAAAAATAGTACTTTATGTGCTCAAACACACATATTTTGTGACTTTTCAAACTTTGAAGCTCGATAACTTTGGCAAATGTGGACCAAATTTGTTAACCAAAGTGTCAAATTAATCAGCTCGACGAGATTTTGAAGATGTCACAACACATCATGATTGCATCTTGTTGAATTTCCAAGAAAAATAGTACTTTATGTGCTCAAACACACAACTTTTGTGACTTTTCCAATTTGGAAGCTCGATAACTTTGGCAAATGTGGACCAAATTTGTTAACCAAAGTGTCAAAGTAATCACCTCAACGAGATTTTGAAGATGTCACAACACATCATGATTGCATCTTGTTGAATTTCCAAGAAAAATAGTACTTTATGTGCTCAAACACACAACTTTTGTGACTTTTCCAATTTTGAAGCTCGATAACTTTGGCAAATGTGGACCAAATTAGTTAACCAAAGTGTCAAAGTAATCACCTCAACGAGATTTTGAAGATGTCACAACACATCATGATTGCATCTTGTTGAATTTCCAAGAAAAATAGTACTTTATGTGCTCAAACACACAACTTTTGTGACTTTTCCAATTTTGAAGCTCGATAACTTTGGCAAATGTGGACCAAATTTGTTAACCAAAGTGTCAAATTAATCAGATCGACGAGATCTTTAAAATGACACAACAATTCATGATTGCATCTTGTTGAATTTCCAAGAAAAATAGTACTTTATGTGCTCAAACACACAACTTTTGTGACTTTTCAAACTTTGAAGCTCGATAACTTTGGCAAATGTGGACCAAATTTGTTAACCAAAGTGTCAAAGTAATCACCTCAACGAGATTTTGAAGATGTCACAACACATCATGATTGCATCTTGTTGAATTTCCAAGAAAAATAGTACTTTATGTGCTCAAACACACAACTTTTGTGACTTTTCCAATTTTGAAGCTCGATAACTTTGGCAAATGTGGACCAAATTAGTTAACCAAAGTGTCAAAGTAATCACCTCAACGAGATTTTGAAGATGTCACAACACATCATGATTACATCTTGTTGAACTTCCAGGAAAAATAGTGCTTTATGTGCTCAAACACACATATTTTGTGACTTTTCAAACTTTGAAGCTCGATAACTTTGGCAAATGTGGACCAAATTTGTTAACCAAAGTGTCAAATTAATCAGCTCGACGAGATCTTTAAAATGACACAACAATTCATGATTGCGTCTTGTTGAATTTCCAAGAAAAATAGTACTTTATGTGCTCAAACACACATATTTTGTGACTTTTCAAATTTTGAAGCTCGATAACTTTGGCAAATGTGGACCAAATTTGTTAACCAAAGTGTCAAAGTAATCACCTCAACGAGATTTTGAAGATGTCACAACACATCATGATTGCATCTTGTTGAATTTCCAAGAAAAATAGTACTTTATGTGCTCAAACACACAACTTTTGTGACTTTTCAAACTTTGAAGCTCGATAACTTTGGCAAATGTGGACCAAATTTGTTAACCAAAGTGTCAAAGTAATCACCTCAACGAGATTTTGAAGATGTCACAACACATCATGATTACATCTTGTTGAACTTCCAGGAAAAATAGTACTTTATGTGCTCAAACACACATATTTTGTGACTTTTCAAACTTTGAAGCTCGATAACTTTGGCAAATGTGGACCAAATTTGTTAACCAAAGTGTCAAATTAATCAGATCGACGAGATCTTTAAAATGACACAACAATTCATGATTGCATCTTGTTGAATTTCCAAGAAAAATAGTACTTTATGTGCTCAAACACACAACTTTTGTGACTTTTCAAACTTTGAAGCTCGATAACTTTGGCAAATGTGGACCAAATTTGTTAACCAAAGTGTCAAAGTAATCACCTCAACGAGATTTTGAAGATGTCACAACACATCATGATTACATCTTGTTGAACTTCCAGGAAAAATAGTACTTTATGTGCTCAAACACACATATTTTGTGACTTTTCAAACTTTGAAGCTCGATAACTTTGGCAAATGTGGACCAAATTTGTTAACCAAAGTGTCAAAGTAATCTCCTCAACGAGATTTTGAAGATGTCACAACACATCATGATTACATCTTGTTGAATTTCCAAGAAAAATAGTACTTTATGTGCTCAAACACACAACTTTTGTGACTTCCAATTTTGAAGCTCGATAACTTTGGCAAATGAAGACCAAATTTGTTAACCAAAGTGTCAAAGTAATCACCTCAACGAGATTTTGAAGATGTCACAACACATCATGATTACATCTTGTTGAACTTCCAGGAAAAATAGTACTTTATGTGCTCAAACACACATATTTTGTGACTTTTCAAACTTTGAAGCTCGATAACTTTGGCAAATGTGGACCAAATTTGTTAACCAAAGTGTCAAATTAATCAGCTCGACGAGATCTTTAAAATGACACAACAATTCATGATTGCATCTTTTTGAATTTCCAAGAAAAATAGTACTTTATGTGCTCAAACACACATATTTTGTGACTTTTCAAACTTTGAAGCTCGATAACTTTGGCAAATGTGGACCAAATTTGTTAACCAAAGTGTCAAAGTAATCACCTCAACGAGATTTTGAAGATGTCACAACACATCATGATTGCATCTTGTTGAATTTCCAAGAAAAATAGTACTTTATGTGCTCAAACACACAACTTTTGTGACTTTTCCAATTTGGAAGCTCGATAACTTTGGCAAATGTGGACCAAATTTGTTAACCAAAGTGTCAAAGTAATCACCTCAACGAGATTTTGAAGATGTCACAACACATCATGATTACATCTTGTTGAACTTCCAGGAAAAATAGTACTTTATGTGCTCAAACACACATATTTTGTGACTTTTCAAACTTTGAAGCTCGATAACTTTGGCAAATGTGGACCAAATTTGTTAACCAAAGTGTCAAAGTAATCTCCTCAACGAGATTTTGAAGATGTCACAACACATCATGATTACATCTTGTTGAATTTCCAAGAAAAATAGTACTTTATGTGCTCAAACACACAACTTTTGTGACTTCCAATTTTGAAGCTCGATAACTTTGGCAAATGAAGACCAAATTTGTTAACCAAAGTGTCAAAGTAATCACCTCAACGAGATTTTGAAGATGTCACAACACATCATGATTACATCTTGTTGAACTTCCAGGAAAAATAGTACTTTATGTGCTCAAACACACATATTTTGTGACTTTTCAAACTTTGAAGCTCGATAACTTTGGCAAATGTGGACCAAATTTGTTAACCAAAGTGTCAAATTAATCAGCTCGACGAGATCTTTAAAATGACACAACAATTCATGATTGCATCTTTTTGAATTTCCAAGAAAAATAGTACTTTATGTGCTCAAACACACATATTTTGTGACTTTTCAAACTTTGAAGCTCGATAACTTTGGCAAATGTGGACCAAATTTGTTAACCAAAGTGTCAAAGTAATCACCTCAACGAGATTTTGAAGATGTCACAACACATCATGATTGCATCTTGTTGAATTTCCAAGAAAAATAGTACTTTATGTGCTCAAACACACAACTTTTGTGACTTTTCCAATTTTGAAGCTCGATAACTTCGGCAAATGTGGACCAAATTAGTTAACCAAAGTGTCAAAGTAATCACCTCAACGAGATTTTGAAGATGTCACAACACATCATGATTACATCTTGTTGAACTTCCAGGAAAAATAGTACTTTATGTGCTCAAACACACATATTTTGTGACTTTTCAAACTTTGAAGCTCGATAAGTTTGGCAAATGTGGACCAAATTTGTTAACCAAAGTGTCAAAGTAATCACCCCAACGAGATTTTGAAGATGTCACAACACATCATGATTGCATCTTGTTGAATTTCCAAGAAAAATAGTACTTTATGTGCTCAAACACACAACTTTTGTGACTTTTCCAATTTTGAAGCTCGATAACTTTGGCAAATGTGGACCAAATTTGTTAACCAAAGTGTCAAAGTAATCACCTCAACGAGATTTTGAAGATGTCACAACACATCATGATTACATCTTGTTGAACTTCCAGGAAAAATAGTACTTTATGTGCTCAAACACACATATTTTGTGACTTTTCAAACTTTGAAGCTCGATAACTTTGGCAAATGTGGACCAAATTTGTTAACCAAAGTGTCAAAGTAATCATCTCAACGAGATTTTGAAGATGTCACAACACATCATGATTACATCTTGTTGAACTTCCAGGAAAAATAGTACTTTATGTGCTCAAACACACATATTTTGTGACTTTTCAAACTTTGAAGCTCGATAACTTTGGCAAATGTGGACCAAATTTGTTAACCAAAGTGTCAAAGTAATCACCTCAACGAGATTTTGAAGATGTCACAACACATCATGATTGCATCTTGTTGAATTTCCAAGAAAAATAGTACTTTATGTGCTCAAACACACAACTTTTGTGACTTTTCCAATTTTGAAGCTCGATAACTTTGGCAAATGTGGACCAAATTTGTTAACCAAAGTGTCAAAGTAATCACCTCAACGAGATTTTGAAGATGTCACAACACATCATGATTACATCTTGTTGAACTTCCAGGAAAAATAGTACTTTATGTGCTCAAACACACATATTTTGTGACTTTTCAAACTTTGAAGCTCGATAACTTTGGCAAATGTGGACCAAATTTGTTAACCAAAGTGTCAAATTAATCAGATCGACGAGATCTTTAAAATGACACAACAATTCATGATTGCATCTTGTTGAATTTCCAAGAAAAATAGTACTTTATGTGCTCAAACACACAACTTTTGTGACTTTTCAAACTTTGAAGCTCGATAACTTTGGCAAATGAAGACCAAATTTGTTAAACAAAGTGTCAAATTAATCAGCTCGACGAGATTTTGAAGATGTCACAACACATCATGATTGCATCTTGTTGAATTTCCAAGAAAAATAGTACTTTATGTGCTCAAACACACAACTTTTGTGACTTTTCAAACTTTGAAGCTCGATAACTTTGGCAAATGTGGACCAAATTTGTTAACCAAAGTGTCAAAGTAATCACCTCAACGAGATTTTGAAGATGTCACAACACATCATGATTGCATCTTGTTGAATTTCCAAGAAAAATAGTACTTTATGTGCTCAAACACACAACTTTTGTGACTTTTCCAATTTTGAAGCTCGATAACTTTGGCAAATGAAGACCAAATTTGTTAACCAAAGTGTCAAAGTAATCACCTCAAGGAGATTTTGAAGATGTCACAACACATCATGATTACATCTTGTTGAACTTCCAGGAAAAATAGTACTTTATGTGCTCAAACACACAACTTTTGTGACTTTTCCAATTTTGAAGCTCGATAACTTTGGCAAATGTGAACCAAATTTGTTAACCAAAGTGTCAAATTAATCAGATCGACGAGATCTTTAAAATGACACAACAATTCATGATTGCATCTTGTTGAATTTCCAAGAAAAATAGTACTTTATGTGCTCAAACACACAACTTTTGTGACTTTTCCAATTTTGAAGCTCGATAACTTCGGCAAATGTGGACCAAATTTGTTAACCAAAGTGTCAAAGTAATCACCTCAACGAGATTTTGAAGATGTCACAACACATCATGATTACATCTTGTTGAACTGCCAAGAAAAATAGTACTTTATGTGCTCAAACACACATATTTTGTGACTTTTCAAACTTTGAAGCTCGATAACTTTGGCAAATGTGGACCAAATTTGTTAACCAAAGTGTCAAAGTAATCATCTCAACGAGATTTTGAAGATGTCACAACACATCATGATTGCATCTTGTTGAATTTCCAAGAAAAATAGTACTTTATGTGCTCAAACACACAACTTTTGTGACTTTTCCAATTTTGAAGCTCGATAACTTTGGCAAATGTGGACCAAATTAGTTAACCAAATTGTCAAAGTAATCACCTCAACGAGATTTTGAAGATGTCACAACACATCATGATTACATCTTGTTGAACTTCCAGGAAAAATAGTACTTTATGTGCTCAAACACACATATTTTGTGACTTTTCAAACTTTGAAGCTCGATAACTTTGGCAAATGTGGACCAAATTTGTTAACCAAAGTGTCAAATTAATCAGCTCGACGAGATCTTTAAAATGACACAACAATTCATGATTGCATCTTGTTGAATTTCCAAGAAAAATAGTACTTTATGTGCTCAAACACACATATTTTGTGACTTTTCAAACTTTGACGCTCGATAACTTTGGCAAATGTGGACCAAATTTGTTAACCAAAGTGTCAAAGTAATCACCTCAACGAGATTTTGAAGATGTCACAACACATCATGATTGCATCTTGTTGAATTTCCAAGAAAAATAGTACTTTATGTGCTCAAACACACAACTTTTGTGACTTTTCAAACTTTGAAGCTCGATAACTTTGGCAAATGTGGACCAAATTTGTTAACCAAAGTGTCAAAGTAATCACCTCAACGAGATTTTGAAGATGTCACAACACATCATGATTACATCTTGTTGAACTTCCAGGAAAAATAGTACTTTATGTGCTCAAACACACATATTTTGTGACTTTTCAAACTTTGAAGCTCGATAACTTTGGCAAATGTGGACCAAATTTGTTAACCAAAGTGTCAAAGTAATCACCTCAACGAGATTTTGAAGATGTCACAACACATCATGATTGCATCTTGTTGAATTTCCAAGAAAAATAGTACTTTATGTGCTCAAACACACAACTTTTGTGACTTTTCCAATTTTGAAGCTCGATAACTTTGGCAAATGTGGACCAAATTAGTTAACCAAAGTGTCAAAGTAATCACCTCAACGAGATTTTGAAGATGTCACAACACATCATGATTACATCTTGTTGAACTTCCAGGAAAAATAGTACTTTATGTGCTCAAACACACATATTTTGTGACTTTTCAAACTTTGAAGCTCGATAACTTTGGCAAATGTGGACCAAATTTGTTAACCAAAGTGTCAAATTAATCAGATCGACGAGATCTTTAAAATGACACAACAATTCATGATTGCATCTTGTTGAATTTCCAAGAAAAATAGTACTTTATGTGCTCAAACACACAACTTTTGTGACTTTTCAAACTTTGAAGCTCGATAACTTTGGCAAATGTGGACCAAATTTGTTAACCAAAGTGTCAAAGTAATCACCTCAACGAGATTTTGAAGATGTCACAACACATCATGATTACATCTTGTTGAACTTCCAGGAAAAATAGTACTTTATGTGCTCAAACACACATATTTTGTGACTTTTCAAACTTTGAAGCTCGATAACTTTGGCAAATGTGGACCAAATTTGTTAACCAAAGTGTCAAAGTAATCTCCTCAACGAGATTTTGAAGATGTCACAACACATCATGATTACATCTTGTTGAATTTCCAAGAAAAATAGTACTTTATGTGCTCAAACACACATATTTTGTGACTTTTCAAACTTTGAAGCTCGATAACTTTGGCAAATGTGGACCAAATTTGTTAACCAAAGTGTCAAAGTAATCATCTCAACGAGATTTTGAAGATGTCACAACACATCATGATTACATCTTGTTGAACTTCCAGGAAAAATAGTACTTTATGTGCTCAAACACACATATTTTGTGACTTTTCAAACTTTGAAGCTCGATAACTTTGGCAAATGTGGACCAAATTTGTTAACCAAAGTGTCAAAGTAATCATCTCAACGAGATTTTGAAGATGTCACAACACATCATGATTACATCTTGTTGAACTTCCAGGAAAAATAGTACTTTATGTGCTCAAACACACATATTTTGTGACTTTTCAAACTTTGAAGCTCGATAACTTTGGCAAATGTGGACCAAATTTGTTAACCAAAGTGTCAAATTAATCAGCTCGACGAGATCTTTAAAATGACACAACAATTCATGATTGCATCTTGTTGAATTTCCAAGAAAAATAGTACTTTATGTGCTCAAACACACATATTTTGTGACTTTTCAAACTTTGACGCTCGATAACTTTGGCAAATGTGGACCAAATTTGTTAACCAAAGTGTCAAAGTAATCACCTCAACGAGATTTTGAAGATGTCACAACACATCATGATTGCATCTTGTTGAATTTCCAAGAAAAATAGTACTTTATGTGCTCAAACACACATATTTTGTGACTTTTCAAACTTTGAAGCTCGATAACTTTGGCAAATGTGGACCAAATTTGTTAACCAAAGTGTCAAATTAATCAGCTCGACGAGATCTTTAAAATGACACAACAATTCATGATTGCATCTTTTTGAATTTCCAAGAAAAATAGTACTTTATGTGCTCAAACACACATATTTTGTGACTTTTCAAACTTTGAAGCTCGATAACTTTGGCAAATGTGGACCAAATTTGTTAACCAAAGTGTCAAATTAATCAGCTCGACGAGATTTTGAAGATGTCACAACACATCATGATTGCATCTTGTTGAATTTCCAAGAAAAATAGTACTTTATGTGCTCAAACACACAACTTTTGTGACTTTTCCAATTTGGAAGCTCGATAACTTTGGCAAATGTGGACCAAATTTGTTAACCAAAGTGTCAAAGTAATCACCTCAACGAGATTTTGAAGATGTCACAACACATCATGATTGCATCTTGTTGAATTTCCAAGAAAAATAGTACTTTATGTGCTCAAACACACAACTTTTGTGACTTTTCCAATTTTGAAGCTCGATAACTTTGGCAAATGTGGACCAAATTAGTTAACCAAAGTGTCAAAGTAATCACCTCAACGAGATTTTGAAGATGTCACAACACATCATGATTGCATCTTGTTGAATTTCCAAGAAAAATAGTACTTTATGTGCTCAAACACACAACTTTTGTGACTTTTCCAATTTTGAAGCTCGATAACTTTGGCAAATGTGGACCAAATTTGTTAACCAAAGTGTCAAATTAATCAGATCGACGAGATCTTTAAAATGACACAACAATTCATGATTGCATCTTGTTGAATTTCCAAGAAAAATAGTACTTTATGTGCTCAAACACACAACTTTTGTGACTTTTCAAACTTTGAAGCTCGATAACTTTGGCAAATGTGGACCAAATTTGTTAACCAAAGTGTCAAAGTAATCACCTCAACGAGATTTTGAAGATGTCACAACACATCATGATTGCATCTTGTTGAATTTCCAAGAAAAATAGTACTTTATGTGCTCAAACACACAACTTTTGTGACTTTTCCAATTTTGAAGCTCGATAACTTTGGCAAATGTGGACCAAATTAGTTAACCAAAGTGTCAAAGTAATCACCTCAACGAGATTTTGAAGATGTCACAACACATCATGATTACATCTTGTTGAACTTCCAGGAAAAATAGTGCTTTATGTGCTCAAACACACATATTTTGTGACTTTTCAAACTTTGAAGCTCGATAACTTTGGCAAATGTGGACCAAATTTGTTAACCAAAGTGTCAAATTAATCAGCTCGACGAGATCTTTAAAATGACACAACAATTCATGATTGCGTCTTGTTGAATTTCCAAGAAAAATAGTACTTTATGTGCTCAAACACACATATTTTGTGACTTTTCAAATTTTGAAGCTCGATAACTTTGGCAAATGTGGACCAAATTTGTTAACCAAAGTGTCAAAGTAATCACCTCAACGAGATTTTGAAGATGTCACAACACATCATGATTGCATCTTGTTGAATTTCCAAGAAAAATAGTACTTTATGTGCTCAAACACACAACTTTTGTGACTTTTCAAACTTTGAAGCTCGATAACTTTGGCAAATGTGGACCAAATTTGTTAACCAAAGTGTCAAAGTAATCACCTCAACGAGATTTTGAAGATGTCACAACACATCATGATTACATCTTGTTGAACTTCCAGGAAAAATAGTACTTTATGTGCTCAAACACACATATTTTGTGACTTTTCAAACTTTGAAGCTCGATAACTTTGGCAAATGTGGACCAAATTTGTTAACCAAAGTGTCAAATTAATCAGATCGACGAGATCTTTAAAATGACACAACAATTCATGATTGCATCTTGTTGAATTTCCAAGAAAAATAGTACTTTATGTGCTCAAACACACAACTTTTGTGACTTTTCAAACTTTGAAGCTCGATAACTTTGGCAAATGTGGACCAAATTTGTTAACCAAAGTGTCAAAGTAATCACCTCAACGAGATTTTGAAGATGTCACAACACATCATGATTACATCTTGTTGAACTTCCAGGAAAAATAGTACTTTATGTGCTCAAACACACATATTTTGTGACTTTTCAAACTTTGAAGCTCGATAACTTTGGCAAATGTGGACCAAATTTGTTAACCAAAGTGTCAAAGTAATCTCCTCAACGAGATTTTGAAGATGTCACAACACATCATGATTACATCTTGTTGAATTTCCAAGAAAAATAGTACTTTATGTGCTCAAACACACAACTTTTGTGACTTCCAATTTTGAAGCTCGATAACTTTGGCAAATGAAGACCAAATTTGTTAACCAAAGTGTCAAAGTAATCACCTCAACGAGATTTTGAAGATGTCACAACACATCATGATTACATCTTGTTGAACTTCCAGGAAAAATAGTACTTTATGTGCTCAAACACACATATTTTGTGACTTTTCAAACTTTGAAGCTCGATAACTTTGGCAAATGTGGACCAAATTTGTTAACCAAAGTGTCAAATTAATCAGCTCGACGAGATCTTTAAAATGACACAACAATTCATGATTGCATCTTTTTGAATTTCCAAGAAAAATAGTACTTTATGTGCTCAAACACACATATTTTGTGACTTTTCAAACTTTGAAGCTCGATAACTTTGGCAAATGTGGACCAAATTTGTTAACCAAAGTGTCAAAGTAATCACCTCAACGAGATTTTGAAGATGTCACAACACATCATGATTGCATCTTGTTGAATTTCCAAGAAAAATAGTACTTTATGTGCTCAAACACACAACTTTTGTGACTTTTCCAATTTGGAAGCTCGATAACTTTGGCAAATGTGGACCAAATTTGTTAACCAAAGTGTCAAAGTAATCACCTCAACGAGATTTTGAAGATGTCACAACACATCATGATTACATCTTGTTGAACTTCCAGGAAAAATAGTACTTTATGTGCTCAAACACACATATTTTGTGACTTTTCAAACTTTGAAGCTCGATAACTTTGGCAAATGTGGACCAAATTTGTTAACCAAAGTGTCAAAGTAATCTCCTCAACGAGATTTTGAAGATGTCACAACACATCATGATTACATCTTGTTGAATTTCCAAGAAAAATAGTACTTTATGTGCTCAAACACACAACTTTTGTGACTTCCAATTTTGAAGCTCGATAACTTTGGCAAATGAAGACCAAATTTGTTAACCAAAGTGTCAAAGTAATCACCTCAACGAGATTTTGAAGATGTCACAACACATCATGATTACATCTTGTTGAACTTCCAGGAAAAATAGTACTTTATGTGCTCAAACACACATATTTTGTGACTTTTCAAACTTTGAAGCTCGATAACTTTGGCAAATGTGGACCAAATTTGTTAACCAAAGTGTCAAATTAATCAGCTCGACGAGATCTTTAAAATGACACAACAATTCATGATTGCATCTTTTTGAATTTCCAAGAAAAATAGTACTTTATGTGCTCAAACACACATATTTTGTGACTTTTCAAACTTTGAAGCTCGATAACTTTGGCAAATGTGGACCAAATTTGTTAACCAAAGTGTCAAAGTAATCACCTCAACGAGATTTTGAAGATGTCACAACACATCATGATTGCATCTTGTTGAATTTCCAAGAAAAATAGTACTTTATGTGCTCAAACACACAACTTTTGTGACTTTTCCAATTTTGAAGCTCGATAACTTCGGCAAATGTGGACCAAATTAGTTAACCAAAGTGTCAAAGTAATCACCTCAACGAGATTTTGAAGATGTCACAACACATCATGATTACATCTTGTTGAACTTCCAGGAAAAATAGTACTTTATGTGCTCAAACACACATATTTTGTGACTTTTCAAACTTTGAAGCTCGATAAGTTTGGCAAATGTGGACCAAATTTGTTAACCAAAGTGTCAAAGTAATCACCCCAACGAGATTTTGAAGATGTCACAACACATCATGATTGCATCTTGTTGAATTTCCAAGAAAAATAGTACTTTATGTGCTCAAACACACAACTTTTGTGACTTTTCCAATTTTGAAGCTCGATAACTTTGGCAAATGTGGACCAAATTTGTTAACCAAAGTGTCAAAGTAATCACCTCAACGAGATTTTGAAGATGTCACAACACATCATGATTACATCTTGTTGAACTTCCAGGAAAAATAGTACTTTATGTGCTCAAACACACATATTTTGTGACTTTTCAAACTTTGAAGCTCGATAACTTTGGCAAATGTGGACCAAATTTGTTAACCAAAGTGTCAAAGTAATCATCTCAACGAGATTTTGAAGATGTCACAACACATCATGATTACATCTTGTTGAACTTCCAGGAAAAATAGTACTTTATGTGCTCAAACACACATATTTTGTGACTTTTCAAACTTTGAAGCTCGATAACTTTGGCAAATGTGGACCAAATTTGTTAACCAAAGTGTCAAAGTAATCACCTCAACGAGATTTTGAAGATGTCACAACACATCATGATTGCATCTTGTTGAATTTCCAAGAAAAATAGTACTTTATGTGCTCAAACACACAACTTTTGTGACTTTTCCAATTTTGAAGCTCGATAACTTTGGCAAATGTGGACCAAATTTGTTAACCAAAGTGTCAAAGTAATCACCTCAACGAGATTTTGAAGATGTCACAACACATCATGATTACATCTTGTTGAACTTCCAGGAAAAATAGTACTTTATGTGCTCAAACACACATATTTTGTGACTTTTCAAACTTTGAAGCTCGATAACTTTGGCAAATGTGGACCAAATTTGTTAACCAAAGTGTCAAATTAATCAGATCGACGAGATCTTTAAAATGACACAACAATTCATGATTGCATCTTGTTGAATTTCCAAGAAAAATAGTACTTTATGTGCTCAAACACACAACTTTTGTGACTTTTCAAACTTTGAAGCTCGATAACTTTGGCAAATGAAGACCAAATTTGTTAAACAAAGTGTCAAATTAATCAGCTCGACGAGATTTTGAAGATGTCACAACACATCATGATTGCATCTTGTTGAATTTCCAAGAAAAATAGTACTTTATGTGCTCAAACACACAACTTTTGTGACTTTTCAAACTTTGAAGCTCGATAACTTTGGCAAATGTGGACCAAATTTGTTAACCAAAGTGTCAAAGTAATCACCTCAACGAGATTTTGAAGATGTCACAACACATCATGATTGCATCTTGTTGAATTTCCAAGAAAAATAGTACTTTATGTGCTCAAACACACAACTTTTGTGACTTTTCCAATTTTGAAGCTCGATAACTTTGGCAAATGAAGACCAAATTTGTTAACCAAAGTGTCAAAGTAATCACCTCAAGGAGATTTTGAAGATGTCACAACACATCATGATTACATCTTGTTGAACTTCCAGGAAAAATAGTACTTTATGTGCTCAAACACACAACTTTTGTGACTTTTCCAATTTTGAAGCTCGATAACTTTGGCAAATGTGAACCAAATTTGTTAACCAAAGTGTCAAATTAATCAGATCGACGAGATCTTTAAAATGACACAACAATTCATGATTGCATCTTGTTGAATTTCCAAGAAAAATAGTACTTTATGTGCTCAAACACACAACTTTTGTGACTTTTCCAATTTTGAAGCTCGATAACTTCGGCAAATGTGGACCAAATTTGTTAACCAAAGTGTCAAAGTAATCACCTCAACGAGATTTTGAAGATGTCACAACACATCATGATTACATCTTGTTGAACTGCCAAGAAAAATAGTACTTTATGTGCTCAAACACACAACTTTTGTGACTTTTCAAAGTTTGAAGCTCGATAACTTTGGCAAATGAAGACCAAATTTGTTAAACAAAGTGTCAAATTAATCAGATCGACGAGATTTTGAAGATGTCACAACACATCATGATTGCATCTTGTTGAATTTCCAAGAAAAATAGTACTTTATGTGCTCAAACACACAACTTTTGTGACTTTTCCAATTTTGAAGCTCGATAACTTTGGCAAATGAAGACCAAATTTGTTAAACAAAGTGTCAAATTAATCAGCTCGACGAGATCTTTAAAATGACACAACAATTCATGATTGCATCTTGTTGAATTTCCAAGAAAAATAGTAATTTATGTGCTCAAACACACAACTTTTGTGACTTTTCCAATTTTGAAGCTCGATAACTTTGGCAAATGAAGACCAAATTTGTTAAACAAAGTGTCAAATTAATCAGCTCGACGAGATCTTTAAAATGACACAACAATTCATGATTGCATCTTGTTGAATTTCCAAGAAAAATAGTACTTAATGTGCTCAAACACATAACTTTTGTGACTTTTCAAACTTTGAAGCTCGATAACTTTGGCAAATGTGGACCAAATTTGTTAACCAAAGTGTCAAATTAATCAGCTCGACGAGATTTTGAAGATGTCACAACACATCATGATTGCATCTTGTTGAATTTCCAAGAAAAATAGTACTTTATGTTCTCAAACACACAACTTTTGTGACTTTTCCAATTTTGAAGCTCGATAACTTTGGCAAATGAAGACCAAATTTGTTAAACAAAGTGTCAAATTAATCAGCTCGACGAGATTTTGAAGATGTCACAACACATCATGATTGCATCTTGTTGAATTTCCAAGAAAAATAGTACTTTATGTTCTCAAACACACAACTTTTGTGACTTTTCCAATTTTGAAGCTCGATAGCTTCGGCAAATGAAGACCAAATTTGTTAACCAAAGTGTCAAATTAATCAGCTCGACGAGATCTTTAAAATGACACAACAATTCATGATTGCATCTTGTTGAATTTCCAAGAAAAATAGTACTTTATGTGCTCAAACACACAACTTTTGTGACTTTTCCAATTTGGAAGCTCGATAACTTTGGCAAATGAAAACCAAATTTGTTAAACAAAGTGTCAAATTAATCAGCTCGACGAGATCTTTAAAATGACACAACAATTCATGATTGCATCTTGTTGAATTTCCAAGAAAAATAGTAATTTATGTGCTCAAACACACAACTTTTGTGACTTTTCAAACTTTGAAGCTCGATAACTTTGGCAAATGTGGACCAAATTTGTTAACCAAAGTGTCAAATTAATCACCTCAACGAGATTTTGAAGATGTCACAACACATCATGATTACATCTTGTTGAACTTCCAGGAAAAATAGTACTTTATGTGCTCAAACACACAATTTTGTGACTTTTCAAACTTTGAAGCTCGATAACTTTGGCAAATGTGTACCAAATTTGTTAACCAAAGTGTCAAATTAATCAGCTCGACGAGATCTTTAAAATGACACAACAATTCATGATTGCATCTTGTTGAATTTCCAAGAAAAATAGTACTTTATGTGCTCAAACACACAACTTTTGTGACTTTTCCAATTTGGAAGCTCGATAACTTTGGCAAATGAAAACCAAATTTGTTAAACAAAGTGTCAAATTAATCAGCTCGACGAGATTTTGAAGATGTCACAACACATCATGATTGCATCTTGTTGAATTTCCAAGAAAAATAGTACTTTATGTGGTCAAACACACAACTTTTGTGACTTTTCCAATTTTGAAGCTCGATAACTTTGGCAAATGAAGACCAAATTTGTTAACCATAGTGTCAAATTAATCAGCTCGACGAGATCTTTAAAATGACACAACAATTCATGATTGCATCTTGTTGAATTTCCAAGAAAAATAGTACTTTATGTGCTCAAACACACAACTTTTGTGACTTTTCCAATTTGGAAGCTCGATAACTTTGGCAAATGAAAACCAAATTTGTTAAACAAAGTGTCAAATTAATCAGCTCGACGAGATCTTTAAAATGAAACAACAATTCATTATTGCATCTTGTTGAATTTCCAAGAAAAATAGTACTTTATGTGCTCAAACACACAACTTTTGTGACTTTTCAAACGTTGAAGCTCGATAACTTTGGCAAATGTGGACCAAATTTGTTAACCATAGTGTCAAATTAATCAGCTCGACGAGATCTTTAAAATGACACAACAATTCATGATTGCATCTTGTTGAATTTCCAAGAAAAATAGTACTTTATGTGCTCAAACACACAACTTTTGTGACTTTTCCAATTTGGAAGCTCGATAACTTTGGCAAATGAAAACCAAATTTGTTAAACAAAGTGTCAAATTAATCAGCTCGACGAGATCTTTAAAATGACACAACAATTCATGATTGCATCTTGTTGAATTTCCAAGAAAAATAGTACTTTATGTGCTCAAACACACAACTTTTGTGACTTTTCCAATTTTGAAGCTCGATAACTTTGGCAAATGTGGACCAAATTTGTTAACCAAAGTGTCAAATTAATCAGATCGACGAGATTTTGAAGATGTCACAACACATCATGATTACATCTTGTTGAACTGCCAAGAAAAATAGTACTTTATGTGCTCAAACACACAACTTTTGTGACTTTTCAAAGTTTGAAGCTCGATAACTTTGGCAAATGAAGACCAAATTTGTTAAACAAAGTGTCAAATTAATCAGATCGACGAGATTTTGAAGATGTCACAACACATCATGATTGCATCTTGTTGAATTTCCAAGAAAAATAGTACTTTATGTGCTCAAACACACAACTTTTGTGACTTTTCCAATTTTGAAGCTCGATAACTTTGGCAAATGAAGACCAAATTTGTTAAACAAAGTGTCAAATTAATCAGCTCGACGAGATCTTTAAAATGACACAACAATTCATGATTGCATCTTGTTGAATTTCCAAGAAAAATAGTAATTTATGTGCTCAAACACACAACTTTTGTGACTTTTCCAATTTTGAAGCTCGATAACTTTGGCAAATGAAGACCAAATTTGTTAAACAAAGTGTCAAATTAATCAGCTCGACGAGATCTTTAAAATGACACAACAATTCATGATTGCATCTTGTTGAATTTCCAAGAAAAATAGTACTTAATGTGCTCAAACACATAACTTTTGTGACTTTTCAAACTTTGAAGCTCGATAACTTTGGCAAATGTGGACCAAATTTGTTAACCAAAGTGTCAAATTAATCAGCTCGACGAGATTTTGAAGATGTCACAACACATCATGATTGCATCTTGTTGAATTTCCAAGAAAAATAGTACTTTATGTTCTCAAACACACAACTTTTGTGACTTTTCCAATTTTGAAGCTCGATAACTTTGGCAAATGAAGACCAAATTTGTTAAACAAAGTGTCAAATTAATCAGCTCGACGAGATTTTGAAGATGTCACAACACATCATGATTGCATCTTGTTGAATTTCCAAGAAAAATAGTACTTTATGTTCTCAAACACACAACTTTTGTGACTTTTCCAATTTTGAAGCTCGATAGCTTCGGCAAATGAAGACCAAATTTGTTAACCAAAGTGTCAAATTAATCAGATCGACCAGATCTTTAAAATGACACAACAATTCATGATTGCATCTTGTTGAATTTCCAAGAAAAATAGTACTTTATGTGCTCAAACACACAACTTTTGTGACTTTTCCAATTTTGAAGCTCGATAACTTTGGCAAATGAAGACCAAATTTGTTAAACAAAGTGTCAAATTAATCAGCTCGACGAGATCTTTAAAATGACACAACAATTCATGATTGCATCTTGTTGAATTTCCAAGAAAAATAGTAATTTATGTGCTCAAACACACAACTTTTGTGACTTTTCCAATTTTGAAGCTCGATAACTTTGGCAAATGAAGACCAAATTTGTTAAACAAAGTGTCAAATTAATCAGCTCGACGAGATCTTTAAAATGACACAACAATTCATGATTGCATCTTGTTGAATTTCCAAGAAAAATAGTACTTAATGTGCTCAAACACACAACTTTTGTGACTTTTCAAACTTTGAAGCTCGATAACTTTGGCAAATGTGTACCAAATTTGTTAACCAAAGTGTCAAATTAATCAGCTCGACGAGATCTTTAAAATGACACAACAATTCATGATTGCATCTTGTTGAATTTCCAAGAAAAATAGTACTTTATGTGCTCAAACACACAACTTTTGTGACTTTTCCAATTTGGAAGCTCGATAACTTTGGCAAATGAAAACCAAATTTGTTAAACAAAGTGTCAAATTAATCAGCTCGACGAGATCTTTAAAATGACACAACAATTCATGATTGCATCTTGTTGAATTTCCAAGAAAAATAGTAATTTATGTGCTCAAACACACAACTTTTGTGACTTTTCCAATTTGGAAGCTCGATAACTTTGGCAAATGAAAACCAAATTTGTTAAACAAAGTGTCAAATTAATCAGCTCGACGAGATCTTTAAAATGAAACAACAATTCATTATTGCATCTTGTTGAATTTCCAAGAAAAATAGTACTTTATGTGCTCAAACACACAACTTTTGTGACTTTTCAAACGTTGAAGCTCGATAACTTTGGCAAATGTGGACCAAATTTGTTAACCATAGTGTCAAATTAATCAGCTCGACGAGATCTTTAAAATGACACAACAATTCATGATTGCATCTTGTTGAATTTCCAAGAAAAATAGTACTTTATGTGCTCAAACACACAACTTTTGTGACTTTTCCAATTTGGAAGCTCGATAACTTTGGCAAATGAAAACCAAATTTGTTAAACAAAGTGTCAAATTAATCAGCTCGACGAGATCTTTAAAATGACACAACAATTCATGATTGCATCTTGTTGAATTTCCAAGAAAAATAGTACTTTATGTGCTCAAACACACAACTTTTGTGACTTTTCCAATTTTGAAGCTCGATAACTTTGGCAAATGTGGACCAAATTTGTTAACCAAAGTGTCAAATTAATCAGATCGACGAGATCTTTAAAATGACACAACAATTCATGATTGCATCTTGTTGAATTTCCAAGAAAAATAGTACTTTATGTGCTCAAACACACAACTTTTGTGACTTTTCAAACTTTGAAGCTCGATAACTTTGGCAAATGTGGACCAAATTTGTTAACCAAAGTGTCAAAGTAATCACCTCAACGAGATTTTGAAGATGTCACAACACATCATGATTGCATCTTGTTGAATTTCCAAGATAAATAGTACTTTATGTGCTCAAACACACAACTTTTGTGACTTTTCCAATTTTGAAGCTCGATAACTTTGGCAAATGAAGACCAAATTTGTTAACCAAAGTGTCAAAGTAATCACCTCAACGAGATTTTGAAGATGTCACAACACATCATGATTACATCTTGTTGAACTTCCAGGAAAAATAGTACTTTATGTGCTCAAACACACAACTTTTGTGACTTTTCCAATTTTGAAGCTCGATAACTTTGGCAAATGTGAACCAAATTTGTTAACCAAAGTGTCAAATTAATCAGATCGACGAGATCTTTAAAATGACACAACAATTCATGATTGCATCTTGTTGAATTTCCAAGAAAAATAGTACTTTATGTGCTCAAACACACAACTTTTGTGACTTTTCCAATTTTGAAGCTCGATAACTTCGGCAAATGTGGACCAAATTTGTTAACCAAAGTGTCAAAGTAATCACCTCAACGAGATTTTGAAGATGTCACAACACATCATGATTACATCTTGTTGAACTTCCAGGAAAAATAGTACTTTATGTGCTCAAACACACATATTTTGTGACTTTTCAAACTTTGAAGCTCGATAAGTTTGGCAAATGTGGACCAAATTTGTTAACCAAAGTGTCAAAGTAATCACCCCAACGAGATTTTGAAGATGTCACAACACATCATGATTGCATCTTGTTGAATTTCCAAGAAAAATAGTACTTTATGTGCTCAAACACACAACTTTTGTGACTTTTCCAATTTTGAAGCTCGATAACTTTGGCAAATGTGGACCAAATTTGTTAACCAAAGTGTCAAAGTAATCACCTCAACGAGATTTTGAAGATGTCACAACACATCATGATTACATCTTGTTGAACTTCCAGGAAAAATAGTACTTTATGTGCTCAAACACACATATTTTGTGACTTTTCAAACTTTGAAGCTCGATAACTTTGGCAAATGTGGACCAAATTTGTTAACCAAAGTGTCAAAGTAATCATCTCAACGAGATTTTGAAGATGTCACAACACATCATGATTACATCTTGTTGAACTTCCAGGAAAAATAGTACTTTATGTGCTCAAACACACATATTTTGTGACTTTTCAAACTTTGAAGCTCGATAACTTTGGCAAATGTGGACCAAATTTGTTAACCAAAGTGTCAAAGTAATCACCTCAACGAGATTTTGAAGATGTCACAACACATCATGATTGCATCTTGTTGAATTTCCAAGAAAAATAGTACTTTATGTGCTCAAACACACAACTTTTGTGACTTTTCCAATTTTGAAGCTCGATAACTTTGGCAAATGTGGACCAAATTTGTTAACCAAAGTGTCAAAGTAATCACCTCAACGAGATTTTGAAGATGTCACAACACATCATGATTACATCTTGTTGAACTTCCAGGAAAAATAGTACTTTATGTGCTCAAACACACATATTTTGTGACTTTTCAAACTTTGAAGCTCGATAACTTTGGCAAATGTGGACCAAATTTGTTAACCAAAGTGTCAAATTAATCAGATCGACGAGATCTTTAAAATGACACAACAATTCATGATTGCATCTTGTTGAATTTCCAAGAAAAATAGTACTTTATGTGCTCAAACACACAACTTTTGTGACTTTTCAAACTTTGAAGCTCGATAACTTTGGCAAATGAAGACCAAATTTGTTAAACAAAGTGTCAAATTAATCAGCTCGACGAGATTTTGAAGATGTCACAACACATCATGATTGCATCTTGTTGAATTTCCAAGAAAAATAGTACTTTATGTGCTCAAACACACAACTTTTGTGACTTTTCAAACTTTGAAGCTCGATAACTTTGGCAAATGTGGACCAAATTTGTTAACCAAAGTGTCAAAGTAATCACCTCAACGAGATTTTGAAGATGTCACAACACATCATGATTGCATCTTGTTGAATTTCCAAGAAAAATAGTACTTTATGTGCTCAAACACACAACTTTTGTGACTTTTCCAATTTTGAAGCTCGATAACTTTGGCAAATGAAGACCAAATTTGTTAACCAAAGTGTCAAAGTAATCACCTCAACGAGATTTTGAAGATGTCACAACACATCATGATTACATCTTGTTGAACTTCCAGGAAAAATAGTACTTTATGTGCTCAAACACACAACTTTTGTGACTTTTCCAATTTTGAAGCTCGATAACTTTGGCAAATGTGAACCAAATTTGTTAACCAAAGTGTCAAATTAATCAGATCGACGAGATCTTTAAAATGACACAACAATTCATGATTGCATCTTGTTGAATTTCCAAGAAAAATAGTACTTTATGTGCTCAAACACACAACTTTTGTGACTTTTCCAATTTTGAAGCTCGATAACTTCGGCAAATGTGGACCAAATTTGTTAACCAAAGTGTCAAAGTAATCACCTCAACGAGATTTTGAAGATGTCACAACACATCATGATTACATCTTGTTGAACTGCCAAGAAAAATAGTACTTTATGTGCTCAAACACACAACTTTTGTGACTTTTCAAAGTTTGAAGCTCGATAACTTTGGCAAATGAAGACCAAATTTGTTAAACAAAGTGTCAAATTAATCAGATCGACGAGATTTTGAAGATGTCACAACACATCATGATTGCATCTTGTTGAATTTCCAAGAAAAATAGTACTTTATGTGCTCAAACACACAACTTTTGTGACTTTTCCAATTTTGAAGCTCGATAACTTTGGCAAATGAAGACCAAATTTGTTAAACAAAGTGTCAAATTAATCAGCTCGACGAGATCTTTAAAATGACACAACAATTCATGATTGCATCTTGTTGAATTTCCAAGAAAAATAGTAATTTATGTGCTCAAACACACAACTTTTGTGACTTTTCCAATTTTGAAGCTCGATAACTTTGGCAAATGAAGACCAAATTTGTTAAACAAAGTGTCAAATTAATCAGCTCGACGAGATCTTTAAAATGACACAACAATTCATGATTGCATCTTGTTGAATTTCCAAGAAAAATAGTACTTAATGTGCTCAAACACATAACTTTTGTGACTTTTCAAACTTTGAAGCTCGATAACTTTGGCAAATGTGGACCAAATTTGTTAACCAAAGTGTCAAATTAATCAGCTCGACGAGATTTTGAAGATGTCACAACACATCATGATTGCATCTTGTTGAATTTCCAAGAAAAATAGTACTTTATGTTCTCAAACACACAACTTTTGTGACTTTTCCAATTTTGAAGCTCGATAACTTTGGCAAATGAAGACCAAATTTGTTAAACAAAGTGTCAAATTAATCAGCTCGACGAGATTTTGAAGATGTCACAACACATCATGATTGCATCTTGTTGAATTTCCAAGAAAAATAGTACTTTATGTTCTCAAACACACAACTTTTGTGACTTTTCCAATTTTGAAGCTCGATAGCTTCGGCAAATGAAGACCAAATTTGTTAACCAAAGTGTCAAATTAATCAGATCGACCAGATCTTTAAAATGCCACAACAATTCATGATTGCATCTTGTTGAATTTCCAAGAAAAATAGTACTTTATGTGCTCAAACACACAACTTTTGTGACTTTTCCAATTTTGAAGCTCGATAACTTTGGCAAATGAAGACCAAATTTGTTAAACAAAGTGTCAAATTAATCAGCTCGACGAGATCTTTAAAATGACACAACAATTCATGATTGCATCTTGTTGAATTTCCAAGAAAAATAGTAATTTATGTGCTCAAACACACAACTTTTGTGACTTTTCCAATTTTGAAGCTCGATAACTTTGGCAAATGAAGACCAAATTTGTTAAACAAAGTGTCAAATTAATCAGCTCGACGAGATCTTTAAAATGACACAACAATTCATGATTGCATCTTGTTGAATTTCCAAGAAAAATAGTACTTAATGTGCTCAAACACACAACTTTTGTGACTTTTCAAACTTTGAAGCTCGATAACTTTGGCAAATGTGTACCAAATTTGTTAACCAAAGTGTCAAATTAATCAGCTCGACGAGATCTTTAAAATGACACAACAATTCATGATTGCATCTTGTTGAATTTCCAAGAAAAATAGTACTTTATGTGCTCAAACACACAACTTTTGTGACTTTTCCAATTTGGAAGCTCGATAACTTTGGCAAATGAAAACCAAATTTGTTAAACAAAGTGTCAAATTAATCAGCTCGACGAGATCTTTAAAATGACACAACAATTCATGATTGCATCTTGTTGAATTTCCAAGAAAAATAGTAATTTATGTGCTCAAACACACAACTTTTGTGACTTTTCAAACTTTGAAGCTCGATAACTTTGGCAAATGTGGACCAAATTTGTTAACCAAAGTGTCAAATTAATCACCTCAACGAGATTTTGAAGATGTCACAACACATCATGATTACATCTTGTTGAACTTCCAGGAAAAATAGTACTTTATGTGCTCAAACACACAATTTTGTGACTTTTCAAACTTTGAAGCTCGATAACTTTGGCAAATGTGTACCAAATTTGTTAACCAAAGTGTCAAATTAATCAGCTCGACGAGATCTTTAAAATGACACAACAATTCATGATTGCATCTTGTTGAATTTCCAAGAAAAATAGTACTTTATGTGCTCAAACACACAACTTTTGTGACTTTTCCAATTTGGAAGCTCGATAACTTTGGCAAATGAAAACCAAATTTGTTAAACAAAGTGTCAAATTAATCAGCTCGACGAGATTTTGAAGATGTCACAACACATCATGATTGCATCTTGTTGAATTTCCAAGAAAAATAGTACTTTATGTGGTCAAACACACAACTTTTGTGACTTTTCCAATTTTGAAGCTCGATAACTTTGGCAAATGAAGACCAAATTTGTTAACCATAGTGTCAAATTAATCAGCTCGACGAGATCTTTAAAATGACACAACAATTCATGATTGCATCTTGTTGAATTTCCAAGAAAAATAGTACTTTATGTGCTCAAACACACAACTTTTGTGACTTTTCCAATTTGGAAGCTCGATAACTTTGGCAAATGAAAACCAAATTTGTTAAACAAAGTGTCAAATTAATCAGCTCGACGAGATCTTTAAAATGAAACAACAATTCATTATTGCATCTTGTTGAATTTCCAAGAAAAATAGTACTTTATGTGCTCAAACACACAACTTTTGTGACTTTTCAAACGTTGAAGCTCGATAACTTTGGCAAATGTGGACCAAATTTGTTAACCATAGTGTCAAATTAATCAGCTCGACGAGATCTTTAAAATGACACAACAATTCATGATTGCATCTTGTTGAATTTCCAAGAAAAATAGTACTTTATGTGCTCAAACACACAACTTTTGTGACTTTTCCAATTTGGAAGCTCGATAACTTTGGCAAATGAAAACCAAATTTGTTAAACAAAGTGTCAAATTAATCAGCTCGACGAGATCTTTAAAATGACACAACAATTCATGATTGCATCTTGTTGAATTTCCAAGAAAAATAGTACTTTATGTGCTCAAACACACAACTTTTGTGACTTTTCCAATTTTGAAGCTCGATAACTTTGGCAAATGTGGACCAAATTTGTTAACCAAAGTGTCAAATTAATCAGATCGACGAGATCTTTAAAATGACACAACAATTCATGATTGCATCTTGTTGAATTTCCAAGAAAAATAGTACTTTATGTGCTCAAACACACAACTTTTGTGACTTTTCCAATTTTGAAGCTCGATAACTTCGGCAAATGTGGACCAAATTTGTTAACCAAAGTGTCAAAGTAATCACCTCAACGAGATTTTGAAGATGTCACAACACATCATGATTACATCTTGTTGAACTGCCAAGAAAAATAGTACTTTATGTGCTCAAACACACAACTTTTGTGACTTTTCAAACTTTGAAGCTCGATAACTTTGGCAAATGAAGACCAAATTTGTTAAACAAAGTGTCAAATTAATCAGCTCGACGAGATCTTTAAAATGACACAACAATTCATGATTGCATCTTGTTGAATTTCCAAGAAAAATAGTAATTTATGTGCTCAAACACACAACTTTTGTGACTTTTCCAATTTTGAAGCTCGATAACTTTGGCAAATGAAGACCAAATTTGTTAAACAAAGTGTCAAATTAATCAGCTCGACGAGATCTTTAAAATGACACAACAATTCATGATTGCATCTTGTTGAATTTCCAAGAAAAATAGTACTTAATGTGCTCAAACACACAACTTTTGTGACTTTTCAAACTTTGAAGCTCGATAACTTTGGCAAATGTGGACCAAATTTGTTAACCAAAGTGTCAAATTAATCAGATCGACGAGATCTTTAAAATGACACGACAATTCATGATTGCATCTTGTTGAATTTCCAAGAAAAATAGTAATTTATGTGCTCAAACACACAACTTTTGTGACTTTTCAAACTTTGAAGCTCGATAACTTTGGCAAATGTGGACCAAATTTGTTAACCAAAGTGTCAAATTAATCAGATCGACGAGATCTTTAAAATGACACAACAATTCATGATTGCATCTTTTTGAATTTCCAAGAAAAATAGTACTTTATGTGCTCAAACACACATATTTTGTGACTTTTCAAACTTTGAAGCTCGATAACTTTGGCAAATGTGGACCAAATTTGTTAACCAAAGTGTCAAAGTAATCACCTCAACGAGATTTTGAAGATGTCACAACACATCATGATTGCATCTTGTTGAATTTCCAAGAAAAATAGTACTTTATGTGCTCAAACACACAACTTTTGTGACTTTTCCAATTTTGAAGCTCGATAACTTTGGCAAATGTGGACCAAATTTGTTAACCAAAGTGTCAAATTAATCAGATCGACGAGATCTTTAAAATGACACAACAATTCATGATTGCATCTTGTTGAATTTCCAAGAAAAATAGTACTTTATGTGCTCAAACACACAACTTTTGTGACTTTTCAAACGTTGAAGCTCGATAACTTTGGCAAATGTGGACCAAATTTGTTAACCAAAGTGTCAAAGTAATCACCTCAACGAGATTTTGAAGATGTCACAACACATCATGATTGCATCTTGTTGAATTTCCAAGAAAAATAGTACTTTATGTGCTCAAACACACAACTTTTGTGACTTTTCCAATTTGGAAGCTCGATAACTTTGGCAAATGAAAACCAAATTTGTTAAACAAAGTGTCAAATTAATCAGCTCGACGAGATCTTTAAAATGACACAACAATTCATGATTGCATCTTGTTGAATTTCCAAGAAAAATAGTACTTTATGTGCTCAAACACACAACTTTTGTGACTTTTCCAATTTTGAAGCTCGATAACTTTGGCAAATGTGGACCAAATTTGTTAACCAAAGTGTCAAATTAATCAGATCGACGAGATCTTTAAAATGACACAACAATTCATGATTGCATCTTGTTGAATTTCCAAGAAAAATAGTAATTTATGTGCTCAAACACACAACTTTTGTGACTTTTCAAACTTTGAAGCTCGATAACTTTGGCAAATGTGGACCAAATTTGTTAACCAAATTGTCAAATTAATCACCTCAACGAGATTTTGAAGATGTCACAACACATCATGATTACATCTTGTTGAACTTCCAGGAAAAATAGTACTTTATGTGCTCAAACACACAATTTTGTGACTTTTCAAACTTTGAAGCTCGATAACTTTGGCAAATGTGTACCAAATTTGTTAACCAAAGTGTCAAATTAATCAGCTCGACGAGATCTTTAAAATGACACAACAATTCATGATTGCATCTTGTTGAATTTCCAAGAAAAATAGTACTTTATGTGCTCAAACACACAACTTTTGTGACTTTTCCAATTTGGAAGCTCGATAACTTTGGCAAATGAAAACCAAATTTGTTAAACAAAGTGTCAAATTAATCAGCTCGACGAGATCTTTAAAATGACACAACAATTCATGATTGCATCTTGTTGAATTTCCAAGAAAAATAGTAATTTATGTGCTCAAACACACAACTTTTGTGACTTTTCAAACTTTGAAGCTCGATAACTTTGGCAAATGTGGACCAAATTTGTTAACCAAAGTGTCAAATTAATCACCTCAACGAGATTTTGAAGATGTCACAACACATCATGATTACATCTTGTTGAACTTCCAGGAAAAATAGTACTTTATGTGCTCAAACACACAATTTTGTGACTTTTCAAACTTTGAAGCTCGATAACTTTGGCAAATGTGTACCAAATTTGTTAACCAAAGTGTCAAATTAATCAGCTCGACGAGATCTTTAAAATGACACAACAATTCATGATTGCATCTTGTTGAATTTCCAAGAAAAATAGTACTTTATGTGCTCAAACACACAACTTTTGTGACTTTTCCAATTTGGAAGCTCGATAACTTTGGCAAATGAAAACCAAATTTGTTAAACAAAGTGTCAAATTAATCAGCTCGACGAGATTTTGAAGATGTCACAACACATCATGATTGCATCTTGTTGAATTTCCAAGAAAAATAGTACTTTATGTGGTCAAACACACAACTTTTGTGACTTTTCCAATTTTGAAGCTCGATAACTTTGGCAAATGAAGACCAAATTTGTTAACCATAGTGTCAAATTAATCAGCTCGACGAGATCTTTAAAATGACACAACAATTCATGATTGCATCTTGTTGAATTTCCAAGAAAAATAGTACTTTATGTGCTCAAACACACAACTTTTGTGACTTTTCCAATTTGGAAGCTCGATAACTTTGGCAAATGAAAACCAAATTTGTTAAACAAAGTGTCAAATTAATCAGCTCGACGAGATCTTTAAAATGAAACAACAATTCATTATTGCATCTTGTTGAATTTCCAAGAAAAATAGTACTTTATGTGCTCAAACACACAACTTTTGTGACTTTTCCAATTTTGAAGCTCGATAACTTTGGCAAATGTGGACCAAATTTGTTAACCAAAGTGTCAAATTAATCAGATCGACGAGATCTTTAAAATGACACAACAATTCATGATTGCATCTTGTTGAATTTCCAAGAAAAATAGTACTTTATGTGCTCAAACACACAACTTTTGTGACTTTTCCAATTTTGAAGCTCGATAACTTTGGCAAATGTGGACCAAATTTGTTAACCAAAGTGTCAAATTAATCAGATCGACGAGATCTTTAAAATGACACAACAATTCATGATTGCATCTTGTTGAATTTCCAAGAAAAATAGTACTTTATGTGCTCAAACACACAACTTTTGTGACTTTTCAAACGTTGAAGCTCGATAACTTTGGCAAATGTGGACCAAATTTGTTAACCAAAGTGTCAAAGTAATCACCTCAACGAGATTTTGAAGATGTCACAACACATCATGATTGCATCTTGTTGAATTTCCAAGAAAAATAGTACTTTATGTGCTCAAACACACAACTTTTGTGACTTTTCCAATTTGGAAGCTCGATAACTTTGGCAAATGAAAACCAAATTTGTTAAACAAAGTGTCAAATTAATCAGCTCGACGAGATCTTTAAAATGACACAACAATTCATGATTGCATCTTGTTGAATTTCCAAGAAAAATAGTACTTTATGTGCTCAAACACACAACTTTTGTGACTTTTCCAATTTTGAAGCTCGATAACTTTGGCAAATGTGGACCAAATTTGTTAACCAAAGTGTCAAATTAATCAGATCGACGAGATCTTTAAAATGACACAACAATTCATGATTGCATCTTGTTGAATTTCCAAGAAAAATAGTACTTTATGTGCTCAAACACACAACTTTTGTGACTTTTCCAATTTTGAAGCTCGATAACTTCGGCAAATGTGGACCAAATTTGTTAACCAAAGTGTCAAAGTAATCACCTCAACGAGATTTTGAAGATGTCACATCACATCATGATTACATCTTGTTGAACTGCCAAGAAAAATAGTACTTTATGTGCTCAAACACACAACTTTTGTGACTTTTCAAAGTTTGAAGCTCGATAACTTTGGCAAATGAAGACCAAATTTGTTAAACAAAGTGTCAAATTAATCAGCTCGACGAGATTTTGAAGATGTCACAACACATCATGATTGCATCTTGTTGAATTTCCAAGAAAAATAGTACTTTATGTGCTCAAACACACAACTTTTGTGACTTTTCCAATTTTGAAGCTCGATAACTTTGGCAAATGAAGACCAAATTTGTTAAACAAAGTGTCAAATTAATCAGCTCGACGAGATCTTTAAAATGACACAACAATTCATGATTGCATCTTGTTGAATTTCCAAGAAAAATAGTAATTTATGTGCTCAAACACACAACTTTTGTGACTTTTCCAATTTTGAAGCTCGATAACTTTGGCAAATGAAGACCAAATTTGTTAAACAAAGTGTCAAATTAATCAGCTCGACGAGATCTTTAAAATGACACAACAATTCATGATTGCATCTTGTTGAATTTCCAAGAAAAATAGTACTTAATGTGCTCAAACACACAACTTTTGTGACTTTTCAAACTTTGAAGCTCGATAACTTTGGCAAATGTGGACCAAATTTGTTAACCAAAGTGTCAAATTAATCAGATCGACGAGATCTTTAAAATGACACGACAATTCATGATTGCATCTTGTTGAATTTCCAAGAAAAATAGTAATTTATGTGCTCAAACACACAACTTTTGTGACTTTTCAAACTTTGAAGCTCGATAACTTTGGCAAATGTGGACCAAATTTGTTAACCAAAGTGTCAAATTAATCAGATCGACGAGATCTTTAAAATGACACGACAATTCATGATTGCATCTTGTTGAATTTCCAAGAAAAATAGTAATTTATGTGCTCAAACACACAACTTTTGTGACTTTTCAAACTTTGAAGCTCGATAACTTTGGCAAATGTGGACCAAATTTGTTAACCAAATTGTCAAATTAATCACCTCAACGAGATTTTGAAGATGTCACAACACATCATGATTACATCTTGTTGAACTTCCAGGAAAAATAGTACTTTATGTGCTCAAACACACAATTTTGTGACTTTTCAAACTTTGAAGCTCGATAACTTTGGCAAATGTGTACCAAATTTGTTAACCAAAGTGTCAAATTAATCAGCTCGACGAGATCTTTAAAATGACACAACAATTCATGATTGCATCTTGTTGAATTTCCAAGAAAAATAGTACTTTATGTGCTCAAACACACAACTTTTGTGACTTTTCCAATTTGGAAGCTCGATAACTTTGGCAAATGAAAACCAAATTTGTTAAACAAAGTGTCAAATTAATCAGCTCGACGAGATCTTTAAAATGACACAACAATTCATGATTGCATCTTGTTGAATTTCCAAGAAAAATAGTAATTTATGTGCTCAAACACACAACTTTTGTGACTTTTCAAACTTTGAAGCTCGATAACTTTGGCAAATGTGGACCAAATTTGTTAACCAAAGTGTCAAATTAATCACCTCAACGAGATTTTGAAGATGTCACAACACATCATGATTACATCTTGTTGAACTTCCAGGAAAAATAGTACTTTATGTGCTCAAACACACAATTTTGTGACTTTTCAAACTTTGAAGCTCGATAACTTTGGCAAATGTGTACCAAATTTGTTAACCAAAGTGTCAAATTAATCAGCTCGACGAGATCTTTAAAATGACACAACAATTCATGATTGCATCTTGTTGAATTTCCAAGAAAAATAGTACTTTATGTGCTCAAACACACAACTTTTGTGACTTTTCCAATTTGGAAGCTCGATAACTTTGGCAAATGAAAACCAAATTTGTTAAACAAAGTGTCAAATTAATCAGCTCGACGAGATTTTGAAGATGTCACAACACATCATGATTGCATCTTGTTGAATTTCCAAGAAAAATAGTACTTTATGTGGTCAAACACACAACTTTTGTGACTTTTCCAATTTTGAAGCTCGATAACTTTGGCAAATGAAGACCAAATTTGTTAACCATAGTGTCAAATTAATCAGCTCGACGAGATCTTTAAAATGACACAACAATTCATGATTGCATCTTGTTGAATTTCCAAGAAAAATAGTACTTTATGTGCTCAAACACACAACTTTTGTGACTTTTCCAATTTGGAAGCTCGATAACTTTGGCAAATGAAAACCAAATTTGTTAAACAAAGTGTCAAATTAATCAGCTCGACGAGATCTTTAAAATGAAACAACAATTCATTATTGCATCTTGTTGAATTTCCAAGAAAAATAGTACTTTATGTGCTCAAACACACAACTTTTGTGACTTTTCAAACGTTGAAGCTCGATAACTTTGGCAAATGTGGACCAAATTTGTTAACCATAGTGTCAAATTAATCAGCTCGACGAGATCTTTAAAATGACACAACAATTCATGATTGCATCTTGTTGAATTTCCAAGAAAAATAGTACTTTATGTGCTCAAACACACAACTTTTGTGACTTTTCCAATTTGGAAGCTCGATAACTTTGGCAAATGAAAACCAAATTTGTTAAACAAAGTGTCAAATTAATCAGCTCGACGAGATCTTTAAAATGACACAACAATTCATGATTGCATCTTGTTGAATTTCCAAGAAAAATAGTACTTTATGTGCTCAAACACACAACTTTTGTGACTTTTCCAATTTGGAAGCTCGATAACTTTGGCAAATGAAAACCAAATTTGTTAAACAAAGTGTCAAATTAATCAGCTCGACGAGATCTTTAAAATGACACAACAATTCATGATTGCATCTTGTTGAATTTCCAAGAAAAATAGTAATTTATGTGCTCAAACACACAACTTTTGTGACTTTTCAAACTTTGAAGCTCGATAACTTTGGCAAATGTGGACCAAATTTGTTAACCAAAGTGTCAAATTAATCACCTCAACGAGATTTTGAAGATGTCACAACACATCATGATTACATCTTGTTGAACTTCCAGGAAAAATAGTACTTTATGTGCTCAAACACACAATTTTGTGACTTTTCAAACTTTGAAGCTCGATAACTTTGGCAAATGTGTACCAAATTTGTTAACCAAAGTGTCAAATTAATCAGCTCGACGAGATCTTTAAAATGACACAACAATTCATGATTGCATCTTGTTGAATTTCCAAGAAAAATAGTACTTTATGTGCTCAAACACACAACTTTTGTGACTTTTCCAATTTGGAAGCTCGATAACTTTGGCAAATGAAAACCAAATTTGTTAAACAAAGTGTCAAATTAATCAGCTCGACGAGATTTTGAAGATGTCACAACACATCATGATTGCATCTTGTTGAATTTCCAAGAAAAATAGTACTTTATGTGGTCAAACACACAACTTTTGTGACTTTTCCAATTTTGAAGCTCGATAACTTTGGCAAATGAAGACCAAATTTGTTAACCATAGTGTCAAATTAATCAGCTCGACGAGATCTTTAAAATGACACAACAATTCATGATTGCATCTTGTTGAATTTCCAAGAAAAATAGTACTTTATGTGCTCAAACACACAACTTTTGTGACTTTTCCAATTTGGAAGCTCGATAACTTTGGCAAATGAAAACCAAATTTGTTAAACAAAGTGTCAAATTAATCAGCTCGACGAGATCTTTAAAATGAAACAACAATTCATTATTGCATCTTGTTGAATTTCCAAGAAAAATAGTACTTTATGTGCTCAAACACACAACTTTTGTGACTTTTCAAACGTTGAAGCTCGATAACTTTGGCAAATGTGGACCAAATTTGTTAACCAAAGTGTCAAAGTAATCACCTCAACGAGATTTTGAAGATGTCACAACACATCATGATTGCATCTTGTTGAATTTCCAAGAAAAATAGTACTTTATGTGCTCAAACACACAACTTTTGTGACTTTTCCAATTTGGAAGCTCGATAACTTTGGCAAATGAAAACCAAATTTGTTAAACAAAGTGTCAAATTAATCAGCTCGACGAGATCTTTAAAATGACACAACAATTCATGATTGCATCTTGTTGAATTTCCAAGAAAAATAGTACTTTATGTGCTCAAACACACAACTTTTGTGACTTTTCCAATTTTGAAGCTCGATAACTTTGGCAAATGTGGACCAAATTTGTTAACCAAAGTGTCAAATTAATCAGATCGACGAGATCTTTAAAATGACACAACAATTCATGATTGCATCTTGTTGAATTTCCAAGAAAAATAGTACTTTATGTGCTCAAACACACAACTTTTGTGACTTTTCCAATTTTGAAGCTCGATAACTTCGGCAAATGTGGACCAAATTTGTTAACCAAAGTGTCAAAGTAATCACCTCAACGAGATTTTGAAGATGTCACAACACATCATGATTACATCTTGTTGAACTGCCAAGAAAAATAGTACTTTATGTGCTCAAACACACAACTTTTGTGACTTTTCAAAGTTTGAAGCTCGATAACTTTGGCAAATGAAGACCAAATTTGTTAAACAAAGTGTCAAATTAATCAGCTCGACGAGATTTTGAAGATGTCACAACACATCATGATTGCATCTTGTTGAATTTCCAAGAAAAATAGTACTTTATGTGCTCAAACACACAACTTTTGTGACTTTTCCAATTTTGAAGCTCGATAACTTTGGCAAATGAAGACCAAATTTGTTAAACAAAGTGTCAAATTAATCAGCTCGACGAGATCTTTAAAATGACACAACAATTCATGATTGCATCTTGTTGAATTTCCAAGAAAAATAGTAATTTATGTGCTCAAACACACAACTTTTGTGACTTTTCCAATTTTGAAGCTCGATAACTTTGGCAAATGAAGACCAAATTTGTTAAACAAAGTGTCAAATTAATCAGCTCGACGAGATCTTTAAAATGACACAACAATTCATGATTGCATCTTGTTGAATTTCCAAGAAAAATAGTACTTAATGTGCTCAAACACACAACTTTTGTGACTTTTCAAACTTTGAAGCTCGATAACTTTGGCAAATGTGGACCAAATTTGTTAACCAAAGTGTCAAATTAATCAGATCGACGAGATCTTTAAAATGACACGACAATTCATGATTGCATCTTGTTGAATTTCCAAGAAAAATAGTAATTTATGTGCTCAAACACACAACTTTTGTGACTTTTCAAACTTTGAAGCTCGATAACTTTGGCAAATGTGGACCAAATTTGTTAACCAAAGTGTCAAATTAATCAGATCGACGAGATCTTTAAAATGACACGACAATTCATGATTGCATCTTGTTGAATTTCCAAGAAAAATAGTAATTTATGTGCTCAAACACACAACTTTTGTGACTTTTCAAACTTTGAAGCTCGATAACTTTGGCAAATGTGGACCAAATTTGTTAACCAAATTGTCAAATTAATCACCTCAACGAGATTTTGAAGATGTCACAACACATCATGATTACATCTTGTTGAACTTCCAGGAAAAATAGTACTTTATGTGCTCAAACACACAATTTTGTGACTTTTCAAACTTTGAAGCTCGATAACTTTGGCAAATGTGTACCAAATTTGTTAACCAAAGTGTCAAATTAATCAGCTCGACGAGATCTTTAAAATGACACAACAATTCATGATTGCATCTTGTTGAATTTCCAAGAAAAATAGTACTTTATGTGCTCAAACACACAACTTTTGTGACTTTTCCAATTTGGAAGCTCGATAACTTTGGCAAATGAAAACCAAATTTGTTAAACAAAGTGTCAAATTAATCAGCTCGACGAGATCTTTAAAATGACACAACAATTCATGATTGCATCTTGTTGAATTTCCAAGAAAAATAGTAATTTATGTGCTCAAACACACAACTTTTGTGACTTTTCAAACTTTGAAGCTCGATAACTTTGGCAAATGTGGACCAAATTTGTTAACCAAAGTGTCAAATTAATCACCTCAACGAGATTTTGAAGATGTCACAACACATCATGATTACATCTTGTTGAACTTCCAGGAAAAATAGTACTTTATGTGCTCAAACACACAATTTTGTGACTTTTCAAACTTTGAAGCTCGATAACTTTGGCAAATGTGTACCAAATTTGTTAACCAAAGTGTCAAATTAATCAGCTCGACGAGATCTTTAAAATGACACAACAATTCATGATTGCATCTTGTTGAATTTCCAAGAAAAATAGTACTTTATGTGCTCAAACACACAACTTTTGTGACTTTTCCAATTTGGAAGCTCGATAACTTTGGCAAATGAAAACCAAATTTGTTAAACAAAGTGTCAAATTAATCAGCTCGACGAGATTTTGAAGATGTCACAACACATCATGATTGCATCTTGTTGAATTTCCAAGAAAAATAGTACTTTATGTGGTCAAACACACAACTTTTGTGACTTTTCCAATTTTGAAGCTCGATAACTTTGGCAAATGAAGACCAAATTTGTTAACCATAGTGTCAAATTAATCAGCTCGACGAGATCTTTAAAATGACACAACAATTCATGATTGCATCTTGTTGAATTTCCAAGAAAAATAGTACTTTATGTGCTCAAACACACAACTTTTGTGACTTTTCCAATTTGGAAGCTCGATAACTTTGGCAAATGAAAACCAAATTTGTTAAACAAAGTGTCAAATTAATCAGCTCGACGAGATCTTTAAAATGAAACAACAATTCATTATTGCATCTTGTTGAATTTCCAAGAAAAATAGTACTTTATGTGCTCAAACACACAACTTTTGTGACTTTTCAAACGTTGAAGCTCGATAACTTTGGCAAATGTGGACCAAATTTGTTAACCATAGTGTCAAATTAATCAGCTCGACGAGATCTTTAAAATGACACAACAATTCATGATTGCATCTTGTTGAATTTCCAAGAAAAATAGTACTTTATGTGCTCAAACACACAACTTTTGTGACTTTTCCAATTTGGAAGCTCGATAACTTTGGCAAATGAAAACCAAATTTGTTAAACAAAGTGTCAAATTAATCAGCTCGACGAGATCTTTAAAATGACACAACAATTCATGATTGCATCTTGTTGAATTTCCAAGAAAAATAGTACTTTATGTGCTCAAACACACAACTTTTGTGACTTTTCCAATTTTGAAGCTCGATAACTTTGGCAAATGTGGACCAAATTTGTTAACCAAAGTGTCAAATTAATCAGATCGACGAGATCTTTAAAATGACACAACAATTCATGATTGCATCTTGTTGAATTTCCAAGAAAAATAGTACTTTATGTGCTCAAACACACAACTTTTGTGACTTTTCCAATTTTGAAGCTCGATAACTTCGGCAAATGTGGACCAAATTTGTTAACCAAAGTGTCAAAGTAATCACCTCAACGAGATTTTGAAGATGTCACAACACATCATGATTACATCTTGTTGAACTGCCAAGAAAAATAGTACTTTATGTGCTCAAACACACAACTTTTGTGACTTTTCAAAGTTTGAAGCTCGATAACTTTGGCAAATGAAGACCAAATTTGTTAAACAAAGTGTCAAATTAATCAGCTCGACGAGATTTTGAAGATGTCACAACACATCATGATTGCATCTTGTTGAATTTCCAAGAAAAATAGTACTTTATGTGCTCAAACACACAACTTTTGTGACTTTTCCAATTTTGAAGCTCGATAACTTTGGCAAATGAAGACCAAATTTGTTAAACAAAGTGTCAAATTAATCAGCTCGACGAGATCTTTAAAATGACACAACAATTCATGATTGCATCTTGTTGAATTTCCAAGAAAAATAGTAATTTATGTGCTCAAACACACAACTTTTGTGACTTTTCCAATTTTGAAGCTCGATAACTTTGGCAAATGAAGACCAAATTTGTTAAACAAAGTGTCAAATTAATCAGCTCGACGAGATCTTTAAAATGACACAACAATTCATGATTGCATCTTGTTGAATTTCCAAGAAAAATAGTACTTAATGTGCTCAAACACACAACTTTTGTGACTTTTCAAACTTTGAAGCTCGATAACTTTGGCAAATGTGGACCAAATTTGTTAACCAAAGTGTCAAATTAATCAGATCGACGAGATCTTTAAAATGACACGACAATTCATGATTGCATCTTGTTGAATTTCCAAGAAAAATAGTAATTTATGTGCTCAAACACACAACTTTTGTGACTTTTCAAACTTTGAAGCTCGATAACTTTGGCAAATGTGGACCAAATTTGTTAACCAAAGTGTCAAATTAATCAGATCGACGAGATCTTTAAAATGACACGACAATTCATGATTGCATCTTGTTGAATTTCCAAGAAAAATAGTAATTTATGTGCTCAAACACACAACTTTTGTGACTTTTCAAACTTTGAAGCTCGATAACTTTGGCAAATGTGGACCAAATTTGTTAACCAAATTGTCAAATTAATCACCTCAACGAGATTTTGAAGATGTCACAACACATCATGATTACATCTTGTTGAACTTCCAGGAAAAATAGTACTTTATGTGCTCAAACACACAATTTTGTGACTTTTCAAACTTTGAAGCTCGATAACTTTGGCAAATGTGTACCAAATTTGTTAACCAAAGTGTCAAATTAATCAGCTCGACGAGATCTTTAAAATGACACAACAATTCATGATTGCATCTTGTTGAATTTCCAAGAAAAATAGTACTTTATGTGCTCAAACACACAACTTTTGTGACTTTTCCAATTTGGAAGCTCGATAACTTTGGCAAATGAAAACCAAATTTGTTAAACAAAGTGTCAAATTAATCAGCTCGACGAGATCTTTAAAATGACACAACAATTCATGATTGCATCTTGTTGAATTTCCAAGAAAAATAGTAATTTATGTGCTCAAACACACAACTTTTGTGACTTTTCAAACTTTGAAGCTCGATAACTTTGGCAAATGTGGACCAAATTTGTTAACCAAAGTGTCAAATTAATCACCTCAACGAGATTTTGAAGATGTCACAACACATCATGATTACATCTTGTTGAACTTCCAGGAAAAATAGTACTTTATGTGCTCAAACACACAATTTTGTGACTTTTCAAACTTTGAAGCTCGATAACTTTGGCAAATGTGTACCAAATTTGTTAACCAAAGTGTCAAATTAATCAGCTCGACGAGATCTTTAAAATGACACAACAATTCATGATTGCATCTTGTTGAATTTCCAAGAAAAATAGTACTTTATGTGCTCAAACACACAACTTTTGTGACTTTTCCAATTTGGAAGCTCGATAACTTTGGCAAATGAAAACCAAATTTGTTAAACAAAGTGTCAAATTAATCAGCTCGACGAGATTTTGAAGATGTCACAACACATCATGATTGCATCTTGTTGAATTTCCAAGAAAAATAGTACTTTATGTGGTCAAACACACAACTTTTGTGACTTTTCCAATTTTGAAGCTCGATAACTTTGGCAAATGAAGACCAAATTTGTTAACCATAGTGTCAAATTAATCAGCTCGACGAGATCTTTAAAATGACACAACAATTCATGATTGCATCTTGTTGAATTTCCAAGAAAAATAGTACTTTATGTGCTCAAACACAAGTTACCTATGGTCTCGGACTATAGACCATAGGGAACAAAAGCTGACTCAGGACCTTTTATTAATATAAATAGGATTCCAGTATATTTGTTAGGCAGTCTTTAGTTTTATAACGTTGTTGTGATTTTTGCAGTTATTTAATAAACGGTTCGTTCGAGTCCTTCATCCATTTCGTTTTTTTCCATTTAATAAAGTTTTTTTTAAAATATAAGTTGGAGATAAGAAAACATAACTGGCGCAGTCGGGAACGGATAATCTAAAGGGCTCGCGTTGTAAGTGCTTCGCGAACTAACCAGACTATATCCGGTACGAATCTACGTAAAGAATCCTCAAGATTTTGAAGAAATTGAAGCAGCCTAGACCAGACTCACATTGCTAGCCAGGCGCCGCTTCAAGAGATGCTGAAGAAGTTAATTATTGTATTGGGGTAAGTACATTTGGGTTACTGACATTGTAAATTTATGACTGATATTGAGGAACTATCTAGTTGTATAGCCACCTTAAGATTAAACGAGCAAATAATTGATCCTGCTTCACAAGAATCGGAAGCGCATAAATTAATTGAAATGGCTGAATTTAAACCCGAATATTTAAATTGCATTCCTCAATTTGATGGGAACCCGAACGACCTAGGAAGATATTTGAGTGTGTGCCAATCGGTGATTGATACTTTTTACAGGGCACAGCAACCAGAGAGTTTTCAGAATGTATACTTATTAAATTGTATAATTGGGAAGCTCACGGGCAACGCAAAATTAGTTTTAGGCACACAAAATGTGAATAATTGGGGGGAATTAAAAGCAATATTAAACAGGCATTTCGCGGATCAAAGAGACGAGGCCTGTCTAAATCGCGACCTAGTAATGTTAAGGCAACGTAATAACGAAAACCCTGAACAGTTCTATGACAGGATTCTCCATATTCTGAATTTAATATGTTCTTATACGAATACTCATGAAACTACCGAACAAGCAAAGGGTTTGAAAAAGAATTTATATAACGACCTTGCTTTAAAAACATTCTTGTCGGGACTTAAGGAACCTCTGGGTACAAATATTAGGTGCATGAGACCGCGTGACCTTCCACAAGCACTTCAGTTTGTTAATGAAGAAAGTAACATTCGTTACCTAAGATCTAGCAGTAATTTATCAGGACCGAACACTAGACCATTTAATTCATCACCAAGGAATCAACCAAATTTTAATATTCGTAATGATCAATTCCGAAGACCGAATTACAACACCTTTGATCAGCCAGGAAATTTCCAAAGGTATAGCTATAACCCTTTCAATCAACAAGGTCATGTGTCACAACCAAATTTCCAAACCAATACTACGTTTAACAATAGACCATCCACCAATGTCTTTAGGCCGAACCAGAATAAGCCTTTGCCTGACCCAACTCCCATGAGTATGTCCACCAGAAGGACCGGTAGATCATTCCGATCGAATAATAATAATTTCGGCAATTTCAATAATCATCAAAACTCAAACCGTCCTAATCGTAACTTTACGTTCGAGGAATTGTACAACGTAAACACTTCCCATGACCCGAGTAACATTGGTGACCCGAGAATTTCCTGCGAAGCATGCGACGGCGACACGAGGATGCAATATGACCCGTGCCATCCGGAGTACGTGAGGAACGATATAAATGATGACGCAGCAAACAGGTGCATTCCAACCGGTGACGCAAATTTTATGGGAACCAGCCCGCAAAACGAGCCAACATAGAACCTGAAACCATTACGCTAAATACCAACGGTTCAGGGGAATTATCATACATTATTTTCCCCGAACAAAATCTAAAATTACTCATCGATAGCGGATCAACTAGATCTTTCTTAAATCCGGAAAAAGCAAACAGATATTTCCCAACGGATATTAAGAAGGATCCATTTGTAGTCTCAACGGTATTTCAAAGTTCCGCGCATGACTATAGCGTGACTATTCCTACCCCACAAATTTTTAAATTACCAAAGAACCACAGGATGAAATTTTATTTATTCAGGTTTCACGATAAATTCGACGGACTAATAGGGATGGATAATTTAAAAATCTTAAGAGCTAAACTAGATTACGAGAAAGGATATTTATTTACACCTCATGCAAATATTAGGTTAAGCTTTCAAGAATCACGACCAAGTATAAACCACATAACAATTACTGGAAGAAGTGAACAGGTGATAGAAATTAAAACTAATGTACACAATGGAGACGTGATACTACCATATCAAAAATTCGAAGATTTCGAATTTCCTAATTGTGTTCTAAAAGCAAGAAATGGACGAGCACTAACAGTCGTGTTAAATAAATCAAGCGAAGATAAAATTTTAAACCTCACTAAACCCTTCGAAGTAGAAGAATATAACGAAAATATGGATGCTACATCCGATGAAAATGTGGAATTAAATTGCATTCAGCATGAACCAGAAGAATTTAAGGAAAACGAAATACGTACGGAACACTTGAATCCGGAAGAAAAAGGAAAAATCTTAGAATTATGCCGGGAATACAAGGAAGTATTTTATAAAAAAGGAATGCCTTTGACCTTTACCAGCCAGATAAAGCATAGGATCAAGACAACGGATGAGTTGCCAGTCTACGCAAAGACGTATAGGTACCCGTTCGTCCATAGGGCCGAGGTACAGAGCCAGATAAATGAAATGCTTAGACAAAACATAATTAGACCTAGCGATTCGCCATGGTCCGCGCCGATTTGGGTGGTGCCCAAGAAAAAGGATGCTTCGGGTAGACAAAAGTGGAGAGTTTGCGTGGATTTTCGGAAACTCAACGAAAAAACAATAAACGACAAATATCCCCTACCAAACATCTCCGATCTATTGGACAAACTTGGCAAATGCCAGTATTTTACCACTCTTGATTTGGCGAGTGGGTTCCATCAGATCGAGATGGAAAAAGAAGATGTGAAAAAGACCGCATTTAGCACGGAACAAGGCCATTTCGAGTATACCCGGATGCCTTTTGGATTAAAGAATGCTCCAGCCACTTTCCAAAGGGTTATGGACAACATACTAAGGGGCATCCAAAACGAGAAATGCCTTGTATACTTGGATGACATAATAATTTTTTCCACTTCACTCCAGGAACATATCGGCAGACTAAGGGAAGTGCTAGAAAGGTTGAAGAAGGCAAATTTTAAAGTGCAGCTAGATAAAAGCGAGTTCTTAAGGAAAGAGGTGGCATATCTAGGGCACATTGTAACACCAAATGGGGTAAAACCTAACCCGGATAAGATAAAGGCAATCAAGAATTATCCCATACCAAGGACTACAAAGGAGATAAAGGGATTCTTAGGACTACTAGGCTATTACCGAAAATTTATTGATAATTTTGCAAGGCTAACTAAACCATTAACAAAATGCCTGAAAAAGAAAGCAAAAATCGTGCACGATCAGGAATTTTTACAATGTTTTGAGAATTGTAAGAATGCCCTAATTAATGAACCGATACTCCAATATCCGGACTTTAACAAGCCTTTCAACGTGACTTGCGATGCCAGCAATATAGCATTGGGAGCTGTCCTGTCACAAGGACCGATCGGACAGGACCTGCCCGTAGCCTACGCGTCCAGGACATTGAACGAGTCCGAACAGAAATACTCGACAATAGAGAAGGAATGCCTTTGTCTTGTCTGGGCGACTAAGTATTTCAGGCCGTACCTGTTCGGAAGGAAATTTAACATCATCACGGACCACAAACCACTACAGTGGTTATTTAACTTAAAGGATCCTTCATCTAAACTACTAAGATGGAGGATAAGATTGGAGGAATTCGACTACAATATTGTGTATAAAAAAGGAAAAAGCAATACGAATGCCGATGCATTAAGCCGGATTGAGATTCATATGAAAGAAACAGACGGATTCTCCGAACTAGTTAAATATATGGACGAGTTCAATAAGTCATTGCAAGAAGAGACTGACAGAGAAGCCGGACCCTCGAATGATCAGCTATCGGTAATCGCGAACCCAGATTTGGAACAGAATGAAATTCTTAACGAGGACATTGAAATAGAGACGGCCCATACTAACGAGGAACAAGACCCAATAGTAGGAGTACCGATCGTAGAAGCAGCTGTGAACTATGGCGCCAATCAAATTTTTATATCAAGAGTATTTCATTCCCCAGCGAAGCCGAAGTTAATTACCCTTTTTGGAAAAAAAAAGCGATACATCCTTCAAGTTTCAAAGGATAACACAGAATACGATGTGATGAAGTTTATCAAAGAAAATATAGCCCCAGAGAAATTGTATTCGATCTACTTCGAAGACCCTGATATATACCCCGAATTTTGCGGTATAGTAAGGAAAAATTTTAGATGGCCATCATTAAAATTTAGGAAATGCACAATAAAGTTAATTGACGTAATCGATGATGATGAAATACAGGAGGTCATTAAGGCATACCATGAGGGGAAGACTAATCACAGGGGGATCGAAGAAACGGAGCAGAGGATAAAAAATAAGTATTACTGGCCCAACTTGAAATTGACCATACAAAGCTACATTAATCATTGCGAAATCTGTCAACGTAGTAAGTATGAAAGAAACCCGGTGAAGATGGAGATGAATATAACCCCAACAGCAACAAAGCCTTTTGAGATAATCCACCTGGATACTTACACCTTAGAAAAACAAAAATTCCTAACTATAATAGACAGCTTTTCCAAATATGCCCAGATCTATCCTCTAAATTCCCTAAACGCCGTAGAAATAGCCGATAATTTAATCTTATTCTTTACTCACCACGGAATTCCGAAACAAATCGTAACAGACAACGGCACCGAGTTTAAAAACACCGTAGTTACGGAATTGCTCCAGACTCATAAAGTAAGGGTCCATTTCTGTTCACCGGACCACCCACAATCGAACGGGATGATAGAGAGATTACACTCTACACTGACGGAACATGTCAGGCTCCTAAATAACCAGGGACAAGGGGACATGCCAGTCGCAAAGAAGCTAAAGTATGCCATATTGGCCTATAACTATACTATTCATTCATCCACGAAGTTTAAGCCAATGGACATCATACAAGGACACATAAGCGAGGAAGACCCTTTTGATATGGACATCAGCAAAGTTCTAATGACTAATTATGTCAATGATCACCGTGAACGTGCCAAAATCCTATATTCTAAATTAAATGAGAGTCAAACCGAACTAAAGCAAAAAATCATTGAAACCCGCAATAAAGACAGGGACCGCCCCACAATTTTTGAAGAAAATGAACAAACATACGTAAAGAGAAGAGATAGACAAAAACTGGGTGATCCATTCAAGGAGCCAACGACTATAAAATCAATCGATCAGGCTAGGAAAACGGTTAGAACAGCAAATGAAGAAAAGATACATATGGATAACTTAAAGCGGCCGCTACGAAGGAAATATAGTATTAATAACTAAAATTAATCATAATTAGTTCCATAGACAAATGTATATACGTTCATTTAGAGGGAAATTTATTCTTTCAGCCTAACCTATGTCGCATGGGGAACTTCGATAGAAGTGAGGGAAGTGAAGGACAACCCCGGAGTTCTGCCACTAAGGCTGGGTAGTGCCAAAATTATTAAGAATTATCATATAATGCTGCACTATTACGACCTAAGTTTAATTACGGATCAGATGAACAAATTGTACTATAAAGCAAAAAACGTTACAGAAACAGTTGAGAAGATGAGAACAACGAAACTGTATCTTAGGGAGTTAGATAATTTTATTAAAATAATGGAGTTTATTCAGGGGAAGGTATCTACGAAATTAAATCAGATTATACCCCATCGGAGAATAGTTAAGCGTGGACTAATCAACGTAATGGGATCCGTCTTCAAAGCCGTTACGGGAAACCTTGACGCCAGCGATGGTGAAAAGTACGACAGGGAAATTAACGAACTACAAAAGAATCTCAATAGGCAAACTAAAAACCAAAAATCCTTAGCTAACGCCTTAATCAAAGAATTTAACCTGACGATACAGAATTTGAATAACAATAATAAACTAATTGAAGACAAATTAAATGAGATACTACCTCATGTACGAGCTGAGGGAAACGACAAAGTCTGTATTTTCCTCAAGGAAATTGTCAGTGAAATAACTAATCTATACGAGATCATTTACGCTATATTGCAAGACATAGAAAACTCCTTAGTCTTTGCAAGAATCGGTTTAATGCATCCAAGCGTAATTAAGTCAGAAGAATTATTCTTTGAACTAGGCAAATTGGAACAAGAGTTGGGGTCAGACAAACTACCCATACCGGTCACTCCTGAAAACACCTTAATGTTCGAAAATCTGATCAACATAGAATGCTTCATTTTAAATAATCGGGTCGTATATATAATGCATATACCCATAGTACATACACAAGTATTTGACTATTATCATCTGTATGCCATTCCGATTCGCAAGGAGGATCAATTTAAAACTATAATCCCTCAACAAAAATACCTAACTATAACCCAAGTGTACTATGCGTATTACGATAATAGTTGTAAGCTAATTAAGTTAGGATTGTATATGTGTAATAGTAAGGAATTAGTTGAGATAAGTAGTAACCATAACTGTGAAATCGAACTATTGAACAATTTAAAACCTAAGACAATGTGCCGGCAAACGCGGGTGATTATCAAAGACATAATTATAAATCGACTAGAGACACTAAACCAATGGATAGTGGTGATGCCAAACACCGAACCCGTGCTAATGCAGTGCCCTAACGAAGGGAGCGAAACGCAGAACCTAAGGGGAACGTTTTTACTGAAATTACCGGCAGGGTGCCGAGTATCCATCAACAACCGACAAATATACATGGAAACTTACAACGGGGACCCTAAAGCCCAACCTGTCTGGTTTCCGAAGCTGAGAGAAGAGGAAGGCCCTTTGCCAACATTGAATCTCACCAAGCAATTACCAAACCTCAAGCTGGACGATTTTCATATGTGGCAACAGCAGATAGAACAAATATCAAAGCAATCACAAAAACTAGAAGAAACCATTCCAATCACCCCCAGCCTATGGACCCTGCTATTGTATCTTGTTATAATAGGAGGATGCAGCTTAATAATATGGAGAACCTACATCCTACCAAACCGTAAAAGAAGAGTACCCGACCACGGGGAAGCAATTCAACTTCCTCAAGAAATCGGGAGTTGAATCTGAAGGGGGAGGAGTTACCTATGGTCTCGGACTATAGACCATAGGGAACAAAAGCTGACTCAGGACCTTTTATTAATATAAATAGGATTCCAGTATATTTGTTAGGCAGTCTTTAGTTTTATAACGTTGTTGTGATTTTTGCAGTTATTTAATAAACGGTTCGTTCGAGTCCTTCATCCATTTCGTTTTTTTCCATTTAATAAATTTTTTTTAAAATATAAGTTGGAGATAAGAAAACATAACTCACACAACTTTTGTGACTTTTCCAATTTGGAAGCTCGATAACTTTGGCAAATGAAAACCAAATTTGTTAAACAAAGTGTCAAATTAATCAGCTCGACGAGATCTTTAAAATGAAACAACAATTCATTATTGCATCTTGTTGAATTTCCAAGAAAAATAGTACTTTATGTGCTCAAACACACAACTTTTGTGACTTTTCAAACGTTGAAGCTCGATAACTTTGGCAAATGTGGACCAAATTTGTTAACCATAGTGTCAAATTAATCAGCTCGACGAGATCTTTAAAATGACACAACAATTCATGATTGCATCTTGTTGAATTTCCAAGAAAAATAGTACTTTATGTGCTCAAACACACAACTTTTGTGACTTTTCCAATTTGGAAGCTCGATAACTTTGGCAAATGAAAACCAAATTTGTTAAACAAAGTGTCAAATTAATCAGCTCGACGAGATCTTTAAAATGACACAACAATTCATGATTGCATCTTGTTGAATTTCCAAGAAAAATAGTACTTTATGTGCTCAAACACACAACTTTTGTGACTTTTCCAATTTTGAAGCTCGATAACTTTGGCAAATGTGGACCAAATTTGTTAACCAAAGTGTCAAATTAATCAGCTCGACGAGATCTTTAAAATGACACAACAATTCATGATTGCATCTTGTTGAATTTCCAAGAAAAATAGTACTTTATGTGCTCAAACACACAACTTCTGTGACTTTTCAAACTTTGAAGCTCGATAACTTTGGCAAATGTGGACCAAATTTGTTAACCAAAGTGTCAAATTAATCAGCTCGACGAGATCTTTAAAATGACACAACAATTCATGATTGCATCTTGTTGAATTTCCAAGAAAAATAGTACTTTATGTGCTCAAACACACAACTTTTGTGACTTTTCCAATTTTGAAGCTCGATAACTTTGGCAAATGAAGACCAAATTTGTTAAACAAAGTGTCAAATTAATCAGCTCGACGAGATCTTTAAAATGACACAACAATTCATGATTGCATCTTGTTGAACTTCCAGGAAAAATAGCACTTTATGTGCTCAAACACACAACTTTTGTGACTTTTCCAATTTTGAAGCTCGATAACTTTGGCAAATGAAGACCAAATTTGTTAACCAAAGTGTCAAAGTAATCACCTCAACGAGATTTTGAAGATGTCACAACACATCATGATTGCATCTTGTTGAATTTCCAAGAAAAATAGTAATTTATGTGTTCAAACACACAACTTTTGTGACTTTTCAAACTTTGAAGCTCGATAACTTTGGCAAATGTGGACCAAATTTGTTAACCAAAGTGTCAAATTAATCAGCTCGACGAGATTTTGAAGATGTCACAACACATCATGATTGCATCTTGTTGAATTTCCAAGAAAAATAGTACTTTATGTGGTCAAACACACAACTTTTGTGACTTTTCCAATTTTGAAGCTCGATAACTTTGGCAAATGTGTACCAAATTTGTTAACCAAAGTGTCAAATTAATCAGCTCGACGAGATCTTTAAAATGACACAACAATTCATGATTGCATCTTGTTGAATTTCCAAGAAAAATAGTACTTTATGTGCTCAAACACACAACTTTTGTGACTTTTCCAATTTTGAAGCTCGATAACTTTGGCAAATGAAGACCAAATTTGTTAACCATAGTGTCAAATTAATCAGCTCGACGAGATCTTTAAAATGACACAACAATTCATGATTGCATCTTGTTGAATTTCCAAGAAAAATAGTAATTTATGTGTTCAAACACACAACTTTTGTGACTTTTCAAACTTTGAAGCTCGATAACTTTGGCAAATGTGGACCAAATTTGTTAACCAAAGTGTCAAATTAATCAGCTCGACGAGATCTTTAAAATGACACAACAATTCATGATTGCATCTTGTTGAATTTCCAAGAAAAATAGTACTTAATGTGCTCAAACACACAACTTTTGTGACTTTTCAAACTTTGAAGCTCGATAACTTTGGCAAATGTGGACCAAATTTGTTAACCAAAGTGTCAAATTAATCAGATCGACGAGATCTTTAAAATGACACAACAATTCATGATTGCATCTTGTTGAATTTCCAAGAAAAATAGTAATTTATGTGCTCAAACACACAACTTTTGTGACTTTTCAAACTTTGAAGCTCGATAACTTTGGCAAATGTGGACCAAATTTGTTAACCAAAGTGTCAAATTAATCACCTCAACGTGATTTTGAAGATGTCACAACACATCATGATTACATCTTGTTGAACTTCCAGGAAAAATAGTACTTTATGTGCTCAAACACACAATTTTGTGACTTTTCAAACTTTGAAGCTCGATAACTTTGGCAAATGTGTACCAAATTTGTTAACCAAAGTGTCAAATTAATCAGCTCGACGAGATCTTTAAAATGACACAACAATTCATGATTGCATCTTGTTGAATTTCCAAGAAAAATAGTACTTTATGTGCTCAAACACACAACTTTTGTGACTTTTCCAATTTGGAAGCTCGATAACTTTGGCAAATGAAAACCAAATTTGTTAAACAAAGTGTCAAATTAATCAGCTCGACGAGATTTTGAAGATGTCACAACACATCATGATTGCATCTTGTTGAATTTCCAAGAAAAATAGTACTTTATGTGGTCAAACACACAACTTTTGTGACTTTTCCAATTA